>NC_092108.1:11454618-11512118 GCF_045679555.1 Salvelinus alpinus
CACCGGGCCATGCAAAACGAACTTGCCCAATCTCTGTGTGTCTGTGATCCTTCTCCTTCCACGTTGCTGCACGTGCATGAGTTCCAGGAAGTATAAGGGGGAGTGGTTTACAGTATGTCAGGGAGCAGGAAAGAGAAACCCCCGTCCTTCTGCTGGAAGATGTCTTCGTTTAAAATAACCACAAACATACAGCAAGTCAGCGAACCCTGCACCTTTAACATGTTGAAGTTACACCCTTTAGATTAATGTGATCTGAAAGACATGATGTTATCCATTAACTTTAGCTGTGGATGTGAGCGGTGAGTATAAGTCCACTTGAACACAGCAAACAGAAACTTGCTGTTTTTTTTATCAACACAAAGACAAAGAGGAAGTCAAATCTGTTTCGGTGTGCCTTCCGTAGAAACCAAAATAAAAAGGATTTGTGGGCCTCAGAGAGTCCAAGAAAAATTATACTACAGAGATTTCAAACTATAGAAAGGGAAGTGGTCTCAATATCTGTTGCATAGAGAATACTCCATATACTGTATGCATTAACATTAGCTATTGCATATGGGCACATAATTGTGGAGCATAACTCCTTGTTTCCCTAGTAGACAGCCAGTGAAGAGACAGACGACTTAATGCCGCAGTGTGACCTTTCCTGATGAACAAAATGGAGTCGTCTGAACACAGTAAGTTAGACCTGGATATGGTCTGAGATACAGTGCATTCAGAAAGTATTCAGACCCCTTGACTTATCCACAACTACACACAATACCCCATAATGACAAAGCAAAAAACAGGTTTAGACATTTCTGCAAATTTTTTACAAATAAAAACATACAGTACCAGTCAAAAGTTTGGACACACCTACTCATTCAAGGGTTTTTCTTTATTTGTACTATTTTCTACATTGTAGAATATTAGTGAAGACATCAAAACTATGAAATAACGCATATGGAATCATGTAGTAACCAAAAAGTGTTAAACAAATAAAAATACATTTTAGATTTTAGATTCTTCAAAGTAGCCACCCTTTGTCTTGACGACAGCTTTGCACGCTTGAGGCTGTAACCATGGGGTTCTTGGTCACCCCCCTGAGCAAGGCCCTTCTCCCCCGATTGCTCAGTTTGGCCAGCTCTTGGAAGAGTCTTGGTGGTTCTAAATTTCTTCCATTTAAGAATGATGGAGGCCGCTGAGTTCTTGGGGACATTCAATGCTGTAGAAATCTTTTTCCCAGATCTGTGCGTCGACACAATCCTATCTCAGAGCTCTACAGACAATTCCTTCGACCCTTCTGGCTTGCTCTGACATGCACTGCCAACTGTGGGACCTTATAGACAGGTGTGTGCCTTTCCAAATCATGTCCAATCAATTTAACTTACCACAGGTGGACTCCAATCAAGTTGTAGAAACATCTCCAGGATGATCAATGGAAACGGATGCACCTGAGCTCAATTTCGAGTCTCATAGCAAAGGGTCTGAATACTTATGTAAATAAGGTATTTCTGTTTTTTCTTTGTAATACATTTGCAAATATTTCTAAAAACCTGTTTTCACTTTGTCATTAAGGGGTATTGTGTGTAGATTGATGTGGAAAAACATTTTAATCCACTTTAGAATTAGGCTGTAATGTAACAAAATGTGGAAAAAGTCAAGGGGTCTGAATATTTTTCAAATGCACTGAACTATACTAATGTACTACAGTAATGCAGTTAGTCAGATCTATTGCAGTCTAACCTGATTTAAAAAAATATGTTTTATTTCATTAACAACTCAAAGACCGACATCGGTTCAATTACTTGAATTCCATTCATTTAGTTTTTGTTTTGTTACCTCAACACCCTGCTTCTCTACAAAGAAATCCTATCAAGCACTAGAGACTTCAAATCAAGAACGGCCGGTGGGACGCTGTAGGGAGTTGTGGTTTTCAAAAGGAAATATTTACGCTAGTTCAATGCAGAAAACGTGGTAATTAACTACAATGACCAGAATCCATTGCGCCTATTCTTCCCGGCACAACACACAGACCACATGAGAGAGGAATGTACAGAGGGATAGCTCTAGTACCCGACGGATAGTTGTAGCAGTCTTGAAAGTATGCTTTATCTACTTTGAAGAAATACTAAAATAGTGATTTTGTCAGACAGCTCTGCATTATGGGCAATGTGGCAACCAAATGATCATGGGCTACCTTTTTTCACTAGACAGGGGAACTTTTGTCAGACAGCTCTGCATTATGGGCAATGTGGCAACCAAATGATCATGGGCTACCTTTTTTCACTAGACAGGGGAACTTGGCTCATTGTGGACCAAAGAAAAATTGTTAAATGGTTGTCTGGCTGCTACTACTACTGTGTGAAACTTTGCAGACAAGCTTTGAGCTGGATGTGTCAGGGTGTAGTTCATACATGCATAATCTATGAGCAGAATTACTGTTTCATCTGAATTATCTGCGATATCCCTAGGTTGAAAGCGAATGCTGCGCTGCGTAATTTCCCCCCACGTGGGCCAGCCCCCTAGCAATTCGAAATCCAATCAGCCCCTCACCATTTGAGTGACAGCTAGCAAGATGCACACACAGCTAAGCAAAAGAGAAAGCAATGTGGTTTTCGGGGACCACTTTTGGCTCGTGAGGCTACTTTCAGAACTACTGGCTAAAAAGTACACCAAAGTACTGGACAATAAATAATAATGTCATCATTTTTTTTTAAAGAAAGTTAAGTGGACAATGTAATTAATTTAAGTAAAGTAATGTGAATAAATGATGGTTAATAAGATAAGCAGTAGTGGGCAGTCACTACCATTATGGGGCTCTTATCAATTGCTATATTCTTTGTTGTTAGAGACAATGGAATGGTTTCAATGATTTGTCAAATGAATGTTCTCAATATTTGTCTTTTGAAATTTAAATTACAAAGCTCTAAAATTATTTCAAGGTCATATTTCATATTGCATTTAATGTATGAAACCGAAAAAAAAAAAAAAAAACGGATTCTTTTTTAAAAAACTGAACCAAAACCGACCTCAAAAAGCGCTAATCGCTCAGCCCTGGCTGTTTATTATACCACTCCATGTTTCTACTATGTAATGACATTTAAATCAGTGTGGTTTATGTTTTTCAAACATCTGTGACATTTAAATACAAGCAGTAGCTACAGTACCTACATTAAAAGGGGAAACACAGATGTGTCACATGGGGTAAAAAAAAAACTGAATCATCCAGTGGAGGTTTCCGCTCACTACCAGTAATGGAGATGAGAGCAAGTCCAGTGGCAGCCAGAGGGTGGCGATAAAGCATAGCGAAACTACAGTTGGCCGACATTCTGCTTGTTTTCTCATAGACGTCATCATTCGATCTCAATACACTTTTCTGTTCGCAAAACTAGAATTTGTTGCGACATGACGTTTTGTAGACTTGACTCATTGTCAAACTTTTTTAAAACATTTTTTAGTTCGTTGTTTAGAAGTTCAAATTCAAGTTCTTGCAGACGGGTACTTGAGAGAGTAGGCGTTCCCTAACGGAAATATGAGTGCAGAAAAGCTCCAATAAGATCTCGCTAGCTTGTGCTTGGCTCTGCCCACCTCCTTGCTTGTTCTGCCCACTATGTAACAGTGGTTCCCATTGTAAAAGGCCCGTCTGTCCCATCTTGATTTAGATAGACAAAGGTTTGGTTCCATCTGGTGGTCAGCTCTTGAACTGAGCAGAATTCTGATAGTGCAGAGCCTTCCCCAATCTGTTTTCTCAATTCCCAGAACAGCAATGTAGCCACTCATTAACGAAGATAGCAAGATGATCAACCAAGATGGCACTTTCCATGAATCTGAATAATATCAAACTTGATATTAAACTTGATTTATATCATAATTAAGTTTATATAGAATGTATATTTATTGAGGTGGCAGGTGGTTGGTTTAGGGGAGAGACTGTCATCCAATATGTCCCCTCCACAGGTGCTCAGTTCGTGGACAAGTACATGCCCCAGCTCATTCAGAGGGTCACCATGGTGATGCCTATAGCTGAAGACCTACTCTCTCAAAACATGATCCATGAAGAGGTGTACTCCAACATCAGTGCTGCCAGGACTAATCAGGACAAAATGAGGGAGCTCTTTAAAGCCCTCCACTCTGGAGGAAACAAAGTGAAATCTACCTTTCTCTGCATGCTGAGGGAGCATGAACCTAATCTGGTCCAGGACTTGGGTGAGTGAAGATGTTTGGCAATTTAGATACATGGGCTGGGATTAGGTCAGGCATTCTTGAAAGCCAACGTTTAAAAAAAAATATATATATATTAATATTAAGCAAATTTGAAAGTTCTATATTTTATAGACCAAGTTATCAACTATCTGCTACAGTATCACACAATGAGAAAGAGCGCCACCATCTGGTGTTTCCCCCGAAAGAGGTGTCGGTTTAGATATAGGTACAACTCAGTGGAGGCTGCTGAGGGGAGAACGGAGCATACTAATGGCTGGAATGGAGTCAATGGATTGGTATCAACATGGTTTTCATGTGTTTGATACCATTCCATTTGCTCCATTCCATCCATTGTACTCCATTCCTGACATTATTATGAGCCGTCCTCCCCTCAGCAGCCTCCACTGGTACAACTGTCCCAGGGTCCCAGTTAGAGGACGGAAATTACCAGTAGGAGACACGTATTCATTCCACACTTTATTACTACGCAACTAACAGACACACACACACACATACACACACACACACACACACACACAGCAAACAAGAGGAAGGGACGAGTGGAAGTGATAGTGTTTTCTGTTGAACAGAAGAAACAGGCAATTACTCCGGAGTACTAGCCATGTAAGGCTATACAAACAGAATGGAAATGATGTAAAATATGCATAGCAGCAATGGGATAGCAATGAGCTACCATCATAGAGATAGATAGAGGACTCATCTTTGTATCTGTGCCGTTATAACGTCTGTGACAGCATGGGTAGTACCATTCTCCATTTTGAAGTAGTATATCTTTTTTTAAATGTTGGAAGCCCTCAATGGCGCTGCCAATGCTAATACAGCCCTTTGGCCACTAGAGGCCTCTATTATTCTCTATGGCTAGCACACAATAGGAAGCTAGTGTGCTAACAGTATTATCTGGTAATAGGCATACAGCACTCTATGGCTAGTAGGCTAACACGCTACATAGCAGTAATGATTATACCATATTGTATAAAGGGGCTAGGATAGCATATGAGGTATAAACATGATACAATTAGCGGCTAGCATGCTAGGCTAGTGGGCCACAGGCTGTGGGTTGGCATACAGTATAAACAGGCAATAGCTGGAGGCTAGCACGCTAAGCTAGGTTACAGGCTAGTAGCCCTCAGGCTATAGGCCGGCATAGGGAGCTGTATAACCCTATGTACAGTACAGTTAGCAGCTAGTGGGGCTAATGGTTAGAAGTAGCATGCTAGGATGTAAACAATGACGTCAATGGTCGGCCATATTGGTTGTGTAATATACAACTATTGGCTTGTAGCCATCTTGGCCCATAGTAAGTTATGGGGAGAGAGTGTACCACATGTAGCCACACATAAACTATGCCAAAAGGGCCAGATAACCAGGGTATGCTGCATGATATTACAACATGTAAACACCTGAGTAAGCATGTATAAGCACAGTTACATGAAGTGGTAGTGTTGAATATGCTATTCAAGGCTGTTAGGGCGGCAGGTAGCCTAGTGGTTAGAGCGTTGGACTTGTAACCGAAAGGTAAAAAAAAAAATGTCACTCTGCCCCTGAACAAGGCGGTTAACTCACTGTTCCTCGGCTGTCATTGAAAATAAGAAGTTGTTCTCAACTGACTTGCCTAGTTAAATAAAGCTACAATTTAAATAAAAAAAATTACATAGTAACAATGAGGCTATTACATAGAAATACACAGATGAACCCTAACAAAGTCCACTTACATAGTTAGCCAGATTTTCCACATACCACATAAAGGAGGAACCTCCTAATTAAAACACAGTTGACCTTGGGACACATCTTTTAGGAGTCAGTGTTTTAAGACAAATTTTTCCTTAAAGTCACAGAGGGCTATTAAAAGAAACTTCTTAATATAATTTTACAGTGAATTTAAGTGTTTAAACTGTGATCAGTTTCTCAGGACAGCGGCATTTCCTAGCAGAATGCAGATATGGGAAATGTACAATACTTAAAATATTTGGAAAATGACAAAAACAAATCATTGCTCTTACAAAATTCCCCTATATGTAATTGTATTAATTAATTACAGATTTTTTTTCTCCCAACTATAAAATAATGTTTCATTGCATGACAAGGATTGTCCGAACTGTCAAGAATACCTGACGTACTGATGTTTCTTTGTGGCACACTGAAATGTAATCTTGTGTCAAGTGAAACAGTGCCCAACCTAACTGCGGCGTGATAACATTTTCAATAAATTATGAAGATGCAAAGATTAGCGATATCTTGTGAGAAGGTTTACGTGATATGTATTTGTCAATCATTTATATAGAATGCAGTGGCAAACAAAGAGGTGAACAAGGTAGGCCATGTTTTTTTTCACCTTTTTAATGAATTACATTTCTTATAATGTTATATGATTTCAAGAATTATACAACAGAAACACTTTTGTAAAATTATGAATTGACTTTCTGTTATTGTGTCAATGTTTAGAGAACAAAATCACAATAAGCCTAAAGTACAAGGAATTCATCAGAGGTGAATATGCCACAGTGCAGGAGTACAACTCTCTCCCTGGAGAACATGTGAAGCTAGATGACCGCTACACTGAGCCCCTGATCATCCAGAAACATCGTCAGCAGAGAGAGAGAGAGGAGGAGATCCGCTCCAGAGGACAGAACTTTTATCAAGTTATGGACCAGAGGGACAGCGAGACCTACAAGAGTACCAAAGTGGAGAGGCTGTTTGATCCAGACGAGCATGGAGACATTCAGAGAACAGTGATACTGCAGGGCCACTCTGGAACTGGCAAGTCATTTACCACTCAGAAGATCATGTCTGACTGGGCGTTTGGAAGACTTTACGAAGACCGATTTGACTTTGTTTTTCACCTGAGGTGCAAAGAACTAAACCAGGCCACTGGGAGAAAAAGTGTGATGGATCTGCTTAACTACGATCAGAGTTTATCATCAATGATCAAGCAGGTCCTTCGCCAGTCTCCTGAGAGGGTTCTCTTCCTGGTAGACGGCTTTGATGAGCTCAACTTCTCACTTGATGTACCTAAAGACTCCCTTCCCAGGGACCCGTGGACACAATGCTCCCCCGAAGTGACACTGAGTGGCCTGATAAGGAAACAGATATTGCACGAGTCCTTCCTGCTTGTCACCACCAGGTCCACAGCGCTGGACAAACTAAAAGAAGTGGTCAAACATCCAGTGAGATACGCTGAGATATTGGGCTTTTCTAAAGAGGGGGTGGAGGAATACTTCAATAGATTCTTCATGAAGGAGCAACACTCACAGCAAGCCTATGACTCTGTGAGAAAAAATGAAACCCTTTTCACTGCATGTTTCATTCCAGTCATCTGCTGGATCATTTGCACAGTTTATAGGGAGCAGTTTGATGAAGGCACAGAGATGATACAATCACTGGAGACCACCACCTCCATCTTTGTTGAATTTGTTGCCACGCTGTTGAAGCACCACTGTCAGGATTTGGGTCAGTCAGCTCTTACCATCCTCCAAGGACTAGGCAAGCTGGCAGAAAAGGGAATGGAAGAGCAGCAAGTGTTATTTGACCATGATAGTGTCTCACAGACCGTGTCAGATCCTTCCAAAGTCCCCTTCTTGTGTAAGTTTCTCCAAAAGAAGAGAGTAAGTCAGACCACTATGTACAGCTTCATGCACCTCAGCTTCCAGGAGTTTTTCACAGCCCTCTCATACATGTTACTGGGTGATGAGGAAGCTCAGGGGAAAGTTAGAGAGCTACTTTCTAAGGTTCGACGTGGAAAAGAAAACAGTCACTTGCTACCCATAGTTCAATTTCTCTTCGGCATCGCAAACAAGGAAGTGGGAAAACGGCTCGAGGATAAAAAATACATCTCTTGTTCTCAAGGAATCTGGACCCAGCTGAAACATTTTATTCTGGAAGTCATTGAAAAAGAAAAGGAGGATCGAAACGCCATTGATTATCACATTTCATCAATGTGGCTTTTTGCGTTTCACTGTCTATATGAACTACATGTAGATGATTTTGTTAAGAAAGCCATGAATACATACACAGAATTTAATCTGACTCACATTCCACTGACAAAAACAGACTGTTGGGTGCTGAAGTACTGCTTTCAGCACTGCAAGTGCATCCAAAGACTCATTCTCAACTGGTGCAAGTTAACTGCAGAGAAGATCAAAATCCTTCTGCCAGCATTGGAAAAATGTCAACATCTCGAGTGAGTATATTTGCATTTCCCTTTCTCACCCTAGAACAAGGCTGATTTTCATACATAAAATAATATTTACAGTATATATTTCCCCAAATGTTATTTGAATTAATTATAATAATAATAACTGGTTGATGCTCAATATAATGTTTCTTTCATAAAAAGGTTATTTGGACATAGATATTTGTTTTAATTTAAACTCTTGAATTAATTATTTATGTAATTTTTGTCACTTAATTGTTTTTGGTATTTGTTTTTGTAGGTTGCAGGTGGACGACCTAGCCGATGATGATTTAGATGATCTGTTGACAGCGCTGGGAGAAGGAAAGAGTTTGGAGCTGGAGTAAGAATCACATGATCTTTACTGTAACATCATACCTTATTTGTCATCTATCAAATTCTTGCTGTTAAATATATCTCTACCTCAGCTACAGTGGATTTGGAAAGTATTCAGACCCATTTACGTTTTCCACATTTTGTTACGTTACAGCCTTATTCTAAAATGTATTAAATCGTTTTTTCCCTCATCAATCTACACACAAGTCGAGGGGTTCTGAATACTTTCAGAATGCACTTACATGATATTAATGGGAATTACTTTAGCCTACCACATATATTCTGTTGTTTTAAAAGGGTGTTTTCTGTGCTCTCTGTGCTCTCTGTGCCTAACTCCAATTTGTCTGTATTTTTCAGTCTGAGTGAGAACAACTTGTCTGATGAGAAAGTACAGGACTTGCTTGTTGCTCTCACTAAACACAAACCCAGAAACGTTGAAATTGGAGTGAAGTCCATCACCAGCAATACAGCTGACAAATTCATGTTCCTCATCAGTAAGGCACATGCAGACTTGGAAAGCATAGGGTAAGTAACTTTTCATTTAGCTTCCAACCAACCTCTAATATATAACACAATGTTTCATCGAATAACAATTAGGAAACTAAGATGGAACATATATGGTAAATACATAATGTCTGTTACAAAAAGGGTTAATTAATTAACATGTAGGTAATGTAGAAGTGAACATAAATACATTATTGATTAACACAATAACAAAGGCATTTTATATAGTTTGTGATTTAAAAAAAGGGTTTAGTCCAACAGGTTATACTGACACTATTGGAATTGTAAAATACCCACAACAGTGTTTGAATCTTCACTTTTCTGTTCACAACACCAAAAGAGAAGGTTTCTAATTCTGCACAAAATTGTGTTCAAACTTTAAAAGAGGCAAACAGCAGTTGCTACATCGACTTTGGACTTCTAAATGAATAATATGTACCCATTGATTCTTAAAGAATATATCTTATACATGCCCCATGAGCTTAAATCAACTATCGTACCCCATCAGTGTCAGGTTTTGGCCAAGACTGTTCGGGTTTTGGTCACTAGATGTCCCCATTGCACCTTTTTTGTACCTTTTGTTTTTCTTGCTCTAATTATTGTTTGCACCTGTAGGTCATTCCCTTGTTAGTATTTAAACCCTGTGTGTTCCTCAGTTCCTTGCTCAGTGTTTGTAAGTTAGCACCCAGCCCCAGCCCAAGCCTTGTTTTATACAGATATTTCTCTTGTTGGATTTTCCAGAGGTTCTCTGGTTTAGTTCTTGTGTATTATTTGAGTAGTCTTTTGAGGTTTGTTTTTCCCTGCTGTTTTTTACCACTTTGTGGAGTTTCTTTTGTATTTTGGAGGATTTCCATTTTGTGCCTCTTGGCTTTATTTTTGGACATTGTGGATTTAGTTTCTTTGCCTGAAGATTTTGTTATTTAATTAAACCACCATCTCTAGTACTGCTGTGTCTGCCTCATCTTCTGGGTTCTGACGATTATTAGTGACTGTTTCTCGCACCGGGTCCTGACAATCAGAACCCAAAATATAAGATTGTTTTACTGCAACGTTTGTATTCAAAGAAAATGTAAACAAACACTATATAGCCTCAAAACATGGTTAAAATTATATTTTTTATATCATGGTCCTTGCATCCATAGCTCTGTCTATGAATTTGAGAGTGGTTCAATTTCTCCAGCTCCATCCCTCAGCTTTTTACCAAACCAGGGGTGCAGAGTCCGCTTTGTTAATTGTTATCAACTGCTGATTGCCACTTTAACGGTAGTGCTCCCAGTCCCCTGCATGGTGTTGCACAACACTTGATTAAGTGGTGTTACAACACACCATGTCATGTTTCAAAACAACTCAAGATGATGTGTTTCAATACTCCAGCAAAGTTAAGGTTTTGTCTCCTTTGTGTTTTGGTGTTAGTTACAAAGCGCTTAATTTCAACAGTGTACCACATTTTGTACATTTTTAGACTAGACTTGTAGAGTCAGAAACCCACGATTTGAGTAAGCAGTAGTTACTCAGGACTAGTAATCTTAACATTAGTACACTAGTTAGTAATCTTAACAGCCAATTGACAAAAAAAGGGAATTGTGGGAACCCTGTTATTCATTGTCACACTGGACCATTTCAGTCTGTGCTGAGTCACACTGGCACTAGTCTGCAGAAGTTTGACATTTTGGGGGTTGAATTCAACCTGTGATTGGACACAATATAAAACATGGCCTTAATAATGTTAATTAAGTAGCCTCTTAACAGTATGCTATGTTATTGTTTCAGGCTTCATGGTTGTGAGAATGTTACATTGGAAGCCAATCTACAGAAAGATGGAGTCAATGGGTGAGCTTCATCTACATTGTCTCAGTAGAAAGGTGCACTTGATTGATATTGCATGCTGTACAGTTGTAAAGATGTGTAGATGTCTTGTCGATCAAAGTATTCATGTAATAATTCAACCATCTCTTGCTTGTGAAGGACTCTCCAAACTTCTCTTTGGTTAAAAGTGTCTGACATGAAAATGATCTGTGACTGTATCAGGGCATCTGGCTACAGTTTGAGTGAAATAGTGTAAGTACAATTTATCATCTCTAATACTACATATAACACATTTTACAGTGGATATCTTTAATTTATTGTCCATGTTAAGGAGGTGGTTTGGTGAAGCACACTCAAGAGGCGAGTAACCTTGTCTAAGACCTGAAGAGTTGCAATGGCTCCCAATGCTTAGTGCTTACTGTAGACTTAAGCTCAGCAGGCTAACACAGTCTTGTGATGCCCAGGAGACCTAGCTTCGATCCTAAATGGCTATATACACACAGCTGTAGTTTAGCAATACTCTTTACTTGTTGTACTCCAGTTCATCTATGACATCACTATAGGTAACACTCTATTTGACACCTAGCATCATAACACGTTATGACATGGTCATAACCATGTCATAATATGTCATAACAGCTGACATAACTTGTCATGATTTGGTCATAACACTGTCGTGACACATATATTTAGACCTGTTGTGACATACAGTATATTGCGTTATTTTATGGCTGGTTATGACACCTACATAAGAGTCAAAATCAAATGGCCACCGGACTATTTACATTGACCCCCCCTTCATTTGTTTTGTGCACTGCTGCTACTCACCGTTTATTATCGATGCATAGTCACTTCACCACTACCTACATGTACAAATTACCTCGACTAACCTGTACCTCCGCACATTGACTAGGTACCGGTACCCCCTGTATATAGCCTCCACACTGACTCGGTACCGGTACCCCCTGTATATAGCCTCCACACTGACTCGGTACCGGTACCTCCTGTATATAGCCTCATATTCTATTGTGATATTTTTTATTATTTTGTACTTGAGTTTATTTGGTAAATATTTTCTTAACTCTTTCTTGCACTGCACTGTTGGTTAAAGGCTTGTAAGTCAGCATTCACGGTAAGGTCTACACACGTTGTATTGGGCGCATGTGACAAATAAAGTTTGATTTGAGGATGGACATAATGCTTCATGACAGTGTTATGAAGTGTATTTTCTACAAGTTATTCAAAATACAATGAAAAAAATAAAACCTGTAAAGAATTCATTAAAACAACAACAAAGGATTTAACTCTAAAATCATATTATTTATTATTTATTGTCTTTTCCCTGCCAAGAAGTTTCCTTTTGTTTAAAAATGTTTGTTTCTGCAGCCTCCAAGGTCTTCACCTTCCCCCTGGATACAGCAGATGCATTACTTTCTCAAAAAAAATATAAGTAAAGAAACAGACATCAGAATAGAGTATGCTACAACGCAACACCGCTAAAGAAAGCTGAAAACTTCCTCCCAAATACACTGAGTACAACACATTAAGACATACAACACATACAACACATTAAGAACACAAGCTCTTTCCATGACATAGATATGATCCCTTATTGATGTCACTTGTTAAATCCACTTCAATCAGTGTAGATGAAGGGGATGAGACAGACCTCTCTGGGATGTCCCACCTCGACAACAGCCAGTGAAATTGCAGGGCGCCAAATTCAAACAAATCTCATAATTAAAATTCCTCAAACATACAAGTATTATACACCATTTTAAAGATAAACTTCTTGTTAATCCAATCACAGTGTCTGATTTCAAAAAGGCTTTACCGCGAAAGGACACCATGCGATTATGTTAGGACAGCGCCTAGCCACAAAAACCATACAGACATTTTCCAGCCAAGGAGAATACTCACAAAAGTCAGAAATAGCGATTAAATTAATCACTTACCTTTGATGATCTTCATCTGGTGGCACTCCAAGGACTCCATGTTACACAATAAATGTTAGTTTTGTTCAATAAATTCCCTCTTTATATTCAAATACCTCTGTTTTGTTCGCGCGTTTAGTTCAATAATCCAAAGGCACAAAGCGCGCTCACAACATCCAGACGAAAAGTCAAAAAAGTTCCATCAAAGGTCGTAGAAACATGTCAAACAATGTTTATAATCAATCCTTAGGATCTTTTTATCATAAATATTCAATAATATTTCAACCGGACAATACTGTTTTCATTAGAAAGGAAAGAGAACGAACGGCGCGCTCACGGCCACGCGCGATAAACAACTCATGGCTTTCAGCTGAGCCACTTACTCTGAGTGGTCTTATTCTCTCCCCTTTCACAATAGAAGCCTTAAACAACTTCTAAAGACTGTTGACATCTACTGGAAGCCTTGGGAAGTGCAATCTGACCCCACAGACACTGGATACTGGATAGGCATTCACTTAAAAAACTACAAACTTTACAATTCCCACTTCCTGGTTGGATTTTTCTCAGGTTTTCGCCTGCCATATGAGTTCTGTTATACTCACAGACATTATTTTAACAGTTTTGGAAACTTTAGAGTGTTTCTATCCAAATCTACCAATATATGCATATCCTAGCTTCTGTGCCTGAGTAACAGGCAGTTTACTCTGGGAATGCTTTTCATCCAAACTTCCCAATGCTGCCCCCTATCCCAATGAAGTTTTAAAAAAGGATCTTTAAGCCTTGAGACAATTGAGATATGGCTTGTGTATGTGTGCCATTCAGAGGGTGAATGAGCAAGACAAAACATGTAAGTGCCTTTGAACGGGGTATGTTAGTAGGTGCCAGGCGCACCGGTTTGTGTCAAGAACTGCAACGCTGCTGAGTTTTTCACACAACAGTTTCCCATGTGTATCAAGAATGGTTCACCACCCCAAGGACATCCAGCCAACTTGACACAACTGTGGGAAGCGTTGGAGTCAACATGCGCTTTCGACACCTTGTAGAGTCCATGCCCTGACGAATTGAGGCTGTCCTTGGGCAAAGGGAGGGGGGGGGGGGTTGTAATTCAATATTAGGAAGGTGTTCCTAATATTTGGTATATTATGACAGTATCAAACAACACTTTCGCACATTCTCAAATACATTACAATCACGTTTTCTCAACGTTTTCATGACATACTGTAGCTAAAGCTAGCTCTCAACTATGCATGTCGCTAGCTAGCAAATAGTTAGCTACCATGTAGTTAGTGTTTGTTTAGCTAACGTTAGCTACGTAACCCTGTCACTAACGCCTCGATCAAATCAAATCAAATTTATTCATATAGCCCTTCGTACATCAGCTGATATCTCAAAGTGCTGTACAGAAACCCAGCCTAAAACCCCAAACAGCAAGCAATGCAGGTGTAGAAGCACGGTGGCTAGGAAAAACTCCCTAGAGATCAGACCAACAGCGTCATTGCGTTTTGGTATAACAGAAGCACGTTCATTTCCAAAGGAACGCTGCGTTTGCCTTGCAGCATTGCCTTGCAGCATTGCCTTGCAGCTTTGCCTTGCAGCATTGCCTTGCAGTACTTTCTAAATAGTAGAAAAAAAGTGAATGTTGAACTGTTGTTACACTCACATCCAGTACAACTGTTGGATTACAAGCTGAAAAAAGTTTGACTGCAGAATGTATTACGCAGCATTGATGCGATGACACTGCCGGTCTGATCGCTGAGCAAAGATGGCGGTGTGCAAAACAACTATGATTTATTGGGGTAACAGTACATCTGATTCACTACATACTGTATAGAGTGCTAATTGTCCAAACAAATTATAGAACAGGCCTGTGTATTAATAAATGAAAACCCAACTCTGCAAGCATTAGAACGTCAAAATACGATCGTTGACCAGCGAAACTCCATATTTGGTGATCAACTAATGTATTTTGACATTATAACGCTTGCGGAGCTGGTGAATGGGAGTTTGAACTGAGCTTGTTGGGCGTTAGAGAGGTCTCTAATGCACAGTTACTGGTTCAGCGCTGAATTAGCTAGCTAATGTTAGCGGTTAGCATGCAACTGTTAGATACACATTTAATGAAAAGTAACCTTCTAAAATAGATATAATTTGTGTCAATACACTTAATATGAGCAACCGTTTGTTTAAAAAATAACTAAAACCATTTAAAAGCCAAAATCCCAGACGCCATCTTGTCTCCTTGGCTTACATGCAAAGTTAGTTAGCTTAGCTGGGTTAGACTCATACGAAGGAAAAAATATCACACGTTTTTTCACTCGAATCAAAACACTTATACATCAAAATTACCAGAAAACTCACAATAATCACAATCAAAAAATCACAAGAATCACAAGAATGGCTTCAGATCAAAGTCTACATTGAGACCAAAGAGAGCAAGGGTCTTTAAATGAAAGATCCAGACAGCCTCTCGTTTTAACAGTAAATTGTCGAGGTATAACTTGTCCTTGTGTTAGAAATTATGTGGGTAAAACAAAGCGCGAATTAAAAGTACGAATCTCGAAGCATCGTAGCACCATTAGGTGCAAAAACTCGACTTACCCAGTTGCGGCCCATTTTTTGAAGGCAAACCACTCGATTTCGTCCCTACATTATATCGGCATCGAACATGTCACCCTCCCTAGGACAGGGGGTGACCTCGACAATTTATTGTTAAAACGAGAGGCTGCCTGGATCTTTCATTTAAAGACCCTTAACGTAGACTTTGATCTGAAGCCATTCTTGTGATTATGGTGATTTTGCTATTCATTGTAAGTGTTTGTAGGTCTATGTAGCCAAATTGTATCTATGATCGTATGCTATCCATTCGTGTGTATTGTATGTTATTTTTATATCTGAGAATTAACCAAAGATATCAGGCCACACCCGGCCATGAGTACAGACACCTGTGTGTTTCTTTTGACACTATATAAACTAGTCACCCTGCAGTGTTTGTCATTATACCCTGATGAAGACAGCTTGT
Source organism: Salvelinus alpinus (assembly GCF_045679555.1). NCBI lineage: Eukaryota > Metazoa > Chordata > Actinopteri > Salmoniformes > Salmonidae > Salvelinus > Salvelinus alpinus. The sequence goes on from NC_092108.1 coordinate 11,470,589, forward strand.
CTGTCGAAACGTTGGATATTAGGTTATTCAATTATTGCATCTGAGCAGTGTGCGGCTCTCCTTTAATTTTTCAAGTGTTCTACTCCGCTAGCCAGCACCTCGCCTAAACAGGTGTTCTACTCCGCTCGCTAGCCAGCACCTTGCCTAAACAGGTGTTCTACTCCGCTAGCCAGCACCTTGCCTAAACAGGTGTTCTACTCCGCTAGCCAGCACCTTGCCTAAACAGGTGTTCTACTCCGCTAGCCAGCACCTCGCCTAAACAGGTGTGCGTTTCTTTCGCCTCCAGATTATGTCAGTTGTTATTTCACCTCCAGATTATGTCAGCTGTTATTTCGCCTCCAGATTATGTCAGCTGTTATTTCGCCTCCAGATTATGTCAGCTGTTATTTCGCCTCCAGATTATGTCAATTGTTATTTCGCCTCCAGATTATGTCAGTTGTTATTTCACCTCCAGATTATGTCAGTTGTTATTTCGCCTCCAGATTATGTCAGTTGTTATTTCGCCTCCAGATTATGTCAGCTGTTATTTCGCCTCCAGATTATGTCAGTTGTTATTTCGCCTCCAGATTATGTCAGCTGTTATTTCGCCTCCAGATTATGTCAGTTGTTATTTCGCCTCCAGATTATGTCAGCTGTTATGACATATTATATGGTGTCAAATAAAGGGTTAGCTAAAATTATATCACAAATAAACAACAGTTTAATGTTCCAGATAATATAAGGCTAGTGAAGTAAATCAGGAGCCTAGTGGTTTAGCTTAGTGGTTAGAGACGGGTAGCCTAGTGGTTAGAGCGTTGGGTCAGTAACCGAAAGGTTGCTGGATCGAATCCCCGAGCTGACAAGGTAAAGATCTGTCATTCTGCCCCTGAGCAAGGCAGTTAACCCACCGTTCCCCGGGTGCCGAAAACGTGGATGTCAATTAAGGCAGCCCCCTGCACCACTCTGATTCAGAGGGGTTGGGTTAAATGCAGAAGACACATTTCAATTGAAGGCATTCAGTTGTATAACTGACTAGGTATCCCTCTTCCCCTAAATAAATATGTTTCTCTTCTCCTGATGACAGCTTGTCTGTGAGCTATGTGGCTGACCTATCAGACACTGATGTGGATGACCTGAGTGCAATCATCCACCCTGTAGACAAGTTAAGGTGAGGGAGTCTAGATTATACTTCATAAATATTAGCACATTTCAAATACCTAACATCTATCATGAACCTTTACATTTGACTTGTGAGTTGCATTACATGTCATTTACAAACCCTTGATATTTGTCATGCAAATATGAACTATGCTCATCATACTGTATGTTGCCAGACAGTGAATCATCATGTGTACAAGATTTAATGATTTAGATTTAATGAAAATGTACCTTGGATTTCAGGCTCCGCTTTCAACACCAAGAATTATATGGATGGCATGCAGCGAGTGAAGGTTTACACTCCCAGATATCACTCAGAGGGATTGAAATTACCCTCTACGGCGATCCTGTATTCGACTGGAGAACGTTATTTCAGCTAGTTCCCTCTCTGGGGCAACAGTAAGAACTTCTGTCCTCAATAACATTTCTCCCGTACACACACACACACACACGCACATGCACACACACACACGGCCGGGTTTCAATCCAAGGTGCGTTATAGGGCACCTCACTAGACGGCTGACAATGCACCTTTTACATGAAGGTAATTTGCGCTTGAGTGTTTATCATGAATGAATGGCTGTAAAATGACCTATACAAGGGCACTGCTCTATAACGCACCTTGGATTGAATCCGGGCCGTAGTGTATAGGGCTCCCGAGTGGCGCAGCGGTTTAAGGCACTGCATCTCAGTGCTAGAGGCGTCACTACAGACCCTGGTTCGATGCCAGGCTGTATCACAACCGGCCATGATTGGGAGTCCCATAAGGCGGCGCACAATTGCCCAGCGTCCGGGTTAGGGTCCGGTGGGCCGTCGTTGTAAAATAAGAATTTGTTCTTAACTGACTTGCCTAGTTAAATAAATCAAAAACTCTCTTACATAGCTGCACACAAACATACACATATGATAATATTTGCTTTAACATGACGAGAGTCTGTGTCTGTCTATTTTTGTGTCATATGAATGACCTCTGCCAGTCCAGAGTGGGATGAGCATGTTGAAGCACTGATCTCGCTGCTACGCTCTCAAACCTCTCTGGAGGACATCAGTCTGTATGTGAGCAGCGTGACAGAGAGGTGTGCTGCCAGTGTAGTCAGTCTGAGCCAGGCCTGTCCAAACCTGAGGATGATATCGTGAGTACAACATACTCTCTGTGTCGTCTGTGTTCATATTTGTTTCAGTATAACTGTTCAACTAATGTTTCCTCTATTCTCTTTCGTTCTTAGCCTTCATGTAGTTGAACACGGTTTGTTATTGGAGGAAGTATTACAATGCTTACGTGCATCAAAGAGGCACCCAGATTGCCGGTTACTTGTCGCCGGGTATGGATGTACTGTTTTGTATTGTGTCAGTTAGCTGACATAAACCAAATCATCAGCTGATCTCTTCAGATGCGGTGCTAATCATCATTGGTGTAATCCTCTGCAGGTGGAGATGCAGGAAGCCTGCTGACAAGTGCACAGGCCGGAAGGACTGGAGTCTCTGTTGTGATGACTCTGTTAGGCTCACTCTACAAGGAGAAACATTCACAGAGAATGTGATAAGGCATGGGAAGGAAAGTGATAGGCCTAGTGTTCACCCTAAGAGTAATAGATGGTGTGTTGTTGCCTAGTGACCACGATGAAGACAGCAGAGATGGTGTGTTGTTGCATAGTGACCACGATGAAGACAACAGAGATGGTGTGTTGTTGCCTAGTGACCACGATGAAGACAACAGAGATGGTGTGTTGTTGCCTAGTGACCACGATGAAGACAACAGAGATGGTGTGTTGTTGCCTAGTGACCACGATGAAGACAACAGAGATGGTGTGTTGTTGCATAGTGACCACGATGAAGACAACAGAGATGGTGTGTTGTTGCCTAGTGACCACAATGAAGACAGCAGAGATGGTGTGTTGTTGCATAGTGACCACGATGAAGACAACAGAGATGGTGTGTTGTTGCCTAGTGACCACGATGAAGACAACAGAGATGGTGTGTTGTTGCCTAGTGACCACGATGAAGACAACAGAGATGGTGTGTTGTTGCCTAGTGACCACGATGAAGACAACAGAGATGGTGTGTTGTTGCCTAGTGACCACGATGAAGACAACAGAGATGGTGTGTTGTTGCATAGTGACCACGATGAAGACAACAGAGATGGTGTGTTGTTGCCTAGTGACCACGATGAAGACAACAGAGATGGTGTGTTGTTGCCTAGTGACCACGATGAAGACAACAGAGATGGTGTGTTGTTGCATAGTGACCACGATGAAGACAACAGAGATGGTGTGTTGTTGCCTAGTGACCACAATGCAGACAACAGAGATGGTGTGTTGTTGCCTAGTGACCACGATGAAGACAACAGAGATGGTGTGTTGTTGCATAGTGACCACAATGAAGACAACAGAGATGGTGTGTTGTTGCCTAGTGACCACGATGAAGACAACAGAGATGGTGTGTTGTTGCCTAGTGACCACGATGAAGACAACAGATGGTGTGTTGTTGCCTAGTGACCACGATGAAGACAACAGAGATGGTGTGTTGTTGCATAGTGACCACGATGAAGACAACAGAGATGGTGTGTTGTTGCCTAGTGACCACGATGAAGACAACAGAGATGGTGTGTTGTTGCCTAGTGACCATGATGAAGACAACAGAGATGGTGTGTTGTTGCATAGTGACCACAATGAAGACAACAGAGATGGTGTGTTGTTGCCTAGTGACCACGATGAAGACAACAGAGATGGTGTGTTGTTGCATAGTGACCACGATGAAGACAACAGAGATGGTGTGTTGTTGCCTAGTGACCACGATGAAGACAACAGAGATGGTGTGTTGTTGCATAGTGACCACGATGAAGACAACAGAGATGGTGTGTTGTTGCATAGTGACCACGATGAAGACAACAGAGATGGTGTGTTGTTGCCTAGTGACCACAATGAAGACAACAGAGATGGTGTGTTGCATAGTGACCACGATGAAGACAACAGAGATGGTGTGTTGTTGCCTAGTGACCACGATGAAGACAACAGAGATGGTGTGTTGTTGCCTAGTGACCACGATGAAGACAACAGAGATGGTGTGCTGTTGCCTAGTGACCATGATGAAGACAACAGAGATGGTGTGTTGTTGCATAGTGACCACGATGAAGACAACAGAGATGGTGTGTTGTTGCCTAGTGACCACGATGAAGACAACAGAGATGGTGTGTTGCATAGTGACCACGATGAAGACAACAGAGATGGTGTGTTGTTGCATAGTGACCACGATGAAGACAACAGAGATGGTGTGTTGTTGCCTAGTGACCACGATGAAGACAACAGAGATGGTGTGTTGTTGCCTAGTGACCACGATGAAGACAACAGAGATGGTGTGTTGTTGCATAGTGACCACGATGAAGACATACAGAGATGGTGTGTTGTTGCATAGTGACCACGATGAAGACAACAGAGATGGTGTGTTGTTGCCTAGTGACCACGATGAAGACATACAGAGATGGTGTGTTGTTGCCTAGTGACCACGATGAAGACAACAGAGATGGTGTGTTGTTGCCTAGTGACCACGATGAAGACAACAGAGATTGTGTGTTGTTGCATAGTGACCACGATGAAGACAACAGAGATGGTGAGAAACACAGCGTACAAGAGGACAAAGACAACAGAGATGGTGAGAAACACAGCATACAAGAGGACAAAGACAACAGAGATGGTGAGAAACACAGCATACAAGAGGTAAAAGACAACAGAGATGGTCAGAAACACATCATACAAGAGGACAAAGACAACAGAGATGGTGAGAAACACAGCATACAAGAGGTAAAAGACAACAGAGATGGTGAGAAACACAGCATACAAGAGGTAAAAGACAACAGAGATGGTGAGAAACACAGCATACAAGAGGTAAAAGACAACAGAGATGGTGAGAAACACAGCATACAAGAGGACAAAGACAAGAGTGAAGATACATACCTTTGATCCACTTAGATTTGGACTGATACTAACTAGACATACTGGACATGTTTTGGCTTTTTTTTTATTTCAAAATGGAACTTTAGATTTTAGAATTACTACAAGATAATTTTGCCAAATTGGACGGGGAAGCACAAGACTTTAGCATACAGACTGCTACACCACCCAAGGTGAATCAATCCCCCATCATCTCCTCCTCTTGCTCTCCTTAGCTCTCTTTGTCTCTCTTCCCTCTCTCTCTGTCACACCCTTACACACGTTTGAATCTGACCTGTGCCAATCGTGGTCCATAGGGTCCTGTTAAAAAATAGTGCACTCCATAGGGAATAGGGTGCCATTTGGGACCCGTATCTGTACCGGTTAGCATTTCATATATTTAATCTTACTCTGTTTCTAAAAATGAAATAAGGAGGTTTTATCCTTGTTCTTATGAAAGCTGTGTCTTTTTATTTTTTGTAATACTGTGGAAAAATAATGACATACAATTTGAAAAAATATTGAATAAAAATAAAAATGAAAACACATTTCAGTAATATATTTGTGTTTTTTTCTTAAAGAAGAACCGTTATACAGGAGGAGCATTACTGAATGAGAAGCCCATAGTGACAATAATACAGGAAACAGTCCTATTGGAACAATGACAGAATAGAAAATAACAGGATTGGGAATGAATTATATGGAGGAAATACACTCACTCAGACATGCACATGCTCACCCACACCCACTACAGGTGGGAGGAGCTATCGGAGAACAGACTCATTCTAATGTCTGGAATGGAATTAATGGAACGGAGTCAAACAAGGTTTCCGTATATTTGATTTGTTTGATACCGTTACATTCATTCTATTCCAGCCATTACAACGAGCCTGTCCTCCTATACCTCCGCCCACCCACCTCCACTGGTGTACACACATACAGTGCCCCAGGTCCCATTACAATGAGCCTGTCCTCCTATACCTCCGCCCACCCACCTCCACTGGTGTACACACATACAGTGCCCCAGGTCCCATTACAATGAGCCTGTCCTCCTATACCTCCGCCCACCCACCTCCACTGGTGTACACACATACAGTGCCCCAGGTCCCATAGTACTATAGTCAAGCACTACTTTTGACTAGGGCTCTGGTCAGCACTATATTGGGAATACAGATGTAGTTTCTAATTTGATCACTCTTTTATTGCTGGTAATTTTCCTGCACAGCAGAAAATGCTAACTTGCAGTGTATTTGAGGTTAAAAAGACTACTAAAGTTTGTAATTTCCACTTTAAAATGTCTGACTTGATTTGCCCCAACGAAAAAATTATCAACCCCTACAAAAAATGTCCAGTAATTATAATTCACATAATAATTCCCATTTCCTGTTGCTGCAGGATTATTTTCTTGCTCTAGCAAACTGGCTCAAATTAAGATCCTACATCTATAGGATTCTATTTGTGTCAATCATGGACATTTTTGGAGCCCTCTGTTAACTCAACAGCGGCATAAAGAATGATTGGACTCAGTCGGCTCATTCTTCATGTCCTATGGCCACATGATGGCTCCATGATTACATCCCAAATGGCATCCTATTCCTTATATAGGGCAACGGTTTTGACCAGGGCCCATAGGATTCTGGACAGAATTATTGCACTTGGTAAGGAATAGGGTACAATTTATGACACAACCAGTCACTCTCTCTCTCAGTCTCTCCATCTTTCACTTTCCCCATGTTTTCACAGCCCAACGTCCCCTTTCTACACACACACACACACACACTGATCAAAACACCAGGGTCAGAGGTCACGCATACACACAGTTGTACTGTAAACACAAATGGCTGCTGCATTGGTTTGTCTGCTTTGTTCATTTCCGTTGTTTTGTCTTTTGACTCCCATTAGATTAGAGATTCATAACACAACATATTCAATCCAAGGTGTGTTGTGAAGCAAAACATACTTTTAAAATGGATTAATACGCTCAAACTATACACTCATTTATCGTGAATCCAATCGCTGCGAGCATCTGGGAAAATGCCTTTACACTAGTGCGCTGCTCTCTAAGGCTCCTGGGATTGAATCCCGGCCTGAGACTGCTACCAAACAACATCTGTAAATCAGTCCTGGTCAGAGATAGCAGAGAACAGCTCAGAGCACCTTAGTACTGTCCACTGAGACCTGGGTTAGGCCTGGGTAGGATAGACATTTATCCCATCTGGTGTGGCCTACTTGTGCATTAATTTTGTCCATGTAAGTGTATCACCACTCCCTTTGTCTGAGGCTAGTCCCAAATGGCACCCTATTCCATACATAGTGCACTACTATTTACCAGATTCCTATGGGGCCTGGTGGAAAGCAGTGCACTATATAGGGAATAGGTTGGCCTTGACCCCCGTTACATACACACAGAGGCCTACACAGACAACAAGTAAACGATACAGGACGTGTATAAAAGTTTAAACACCCTAGTGTCACCTTCATTGGTGACATAATAACACCATGAATATAATGTGACGACTATAATACTGACGTCACATGTGGAAGGCATTTAATGAAATGATAAAAGGATGGATGAGGAACGAACAAGATTGGAAGGAGTTTATGAAGGAAGTCATATCTTTTGAACAGAGGGCCAACCTGTCAAACAGACGTTTATTTACAGCTAGCTATAATCTCTAATCTACTCCTATGTTTTCATCTGGGAGAAAAGGTGAGATCTGGAAGAAAAGGTGAGATCTGGGAGAAATGGTGAGATCTGGAAGAAAAGGTGAGATCTGGAAGAAAAGGTGAGATCTGGGAGAAATGGTGAGATCTGGAAGAAAAGGTGAGATCTGGAAGAAAAGGTGTATAGAAGAAAGTCAAAAGGACTTTCAGAGATCAAAGAGATCAAACAGAGATCAAAGAGGGAGTTCTGAATACTCTGATCCGTGGTTGGCAGCAACATTATAGTTACAAACCAAATGGAACCCTATTCCCTATATAGTGGACTACTTTTGACAAGGACCCATAGGGCTCTCATCAAAAGTAGCGCACTATATATACAGTTGAAGTGGGAAGTTTACATACACTTAGGTTGGAGTCATTAAAACTTGTTTTTCAACCACTCCACAAATTTCTTGTTAACAAACGATAGTTTTGGCAAGTCAGTTAGGACATCTACTTTGTGCATGACACAAGTACTTTTTCCAACAATTGTTTACAGACAGATTATTTCACTTATAATTCACTGTCTCACAATTCCAGTGGGTCAGAAGATTACATAAACATAGTTGACTGTGCCTTTAAACAGCTTGGAAAATTCCAGAAAATGATGTCATGGCTTTAGAAGCTTCTGATAGGATAATTGACATAATTTGAGTCAATTGAAGGTGTACCTGTGGATGTATTTCAAGGCCTACATTCAAACTCTGTGCCTCTTTGCTTGACACCATGGGGAAATCAAAAGAAATCAGCCAAGACCTCAGAAAAAGAATGTAGACCTCCACAAGTGGTGGCTGGTTCATCCACAAGTGGTGGCTGGTTCATCCTTGGGAGCAATTTCCAAACGACTGAAGGTACCACGTTCATACGCAAGCATAAACACCATGGGACCACGCAGCCGTCATACCGCTCAGGAAGGAGACGCATTTTGTTTCCTAGAGATGATCATACTTTGGTGCGAAAAGTGCAAATCAATCCCAGAACCACAGCAAAGGACCTTGTGAAGATGCTGGAGGACACAGGTATAAAAGTATCTACAGTATATCCAGAGTAAAACAAGTCCTATATCAACAACCTGAAAGGCCGCTCAGCAAGGAAGAAGCCACTGCTCCAAAACCGCCATAAAAAAGCCAGACTACGGTTTGCAACTGCACATGGGGACAAAGATCGTACTTTTTGGAGAAATGTCCTCTGGTCTGATGAAACAAAAATAGAACTGTTTGGCCATAATGACCATCGTTATGTTTGGAGGAAAAAGGGGGAGGCTTGCAAGCCGAAGAACACCATCCCAACCGTGAAGCACGGGGGTGGCAGCATCATGTTGTGGGGGTGCTTTGCTGCAGGAGGGACTGGTGCACTTCACAAAATAGATGGCATCATGAAGAGGGAAACTTATGTGGATATATTGAAGCAACATCTCAAGACATCAGTCAGGAAGTTAAAGCTTGGTCGCAAATGGGTCTTCCAAATGGACAATGACCCCAAAGTTGTGGCAAAATGGCTTAAGGACAACAAAGTCAAGGTATTGGAGTGGCCATCACAAAGCCCTGACCTCAATCCTATTGAAAATTTGTGGGCAGAACTGAAAAAGCAAGGAGGCCTACAAACCTGACTCAGTTACACCAGCTCTGTCAGGAGGAATGGACCAAAATCCACCCAACTTATTGTGGGAAGCTTGTGGAAGGCTACCCGAAACGTTTGACCCAAGTTAAACAATTTAAAGGCAAGGCTACCAAATACTAATTGAGTGTATGTAAACTTCTGACCCACTGGGAATGTGATGAAAGAAATAGAAGCTGAAATAAATCCTTCTCTCTACTATTATTCTGACATTTCACATTCTTAAATTAAAGTGCTGATCCTAACTGACCTAACCCGGACTGACCAAACCCGGACGATGCTGGGCCAATTGTGCGCTGCCCTATGGGACTCCCAATCACAGCCAGATGTGATACAGACTGGATTCGAACCAGGGACTGTAGTGACGCCTCTTGCACTGAGATACAGTGCCTTAGACTGCTACGCCACTCGGGAGCCCATATATAGAGAATAGGGCACAAAGATCCAATATGTTATGTATGGGTTCTATATGTCATTCTATGCATTAGCGCACCATTTAGGACAGTCACAGTAGAGTGCTGAAACACGGCCCTACTGATGGACCGCTTCACCTCTTTCCTCCAGCATGAGTTCCTTTCCTGCCTGCGTCTCAAACAGCACTCTATTCCCTATGTAGTTCACTACTTTTGACCAGAGCCCAGTAGTGCACAACATAGGGAATAGGATGCTGTTTGGGACGGAACCCCTGTTTCCATGACTACCCACACACCTCCTCTCCACAGAGGAGATTACCACTGCACGTGAAGTCAAATCAACAATGATTGTCAACGTACCTAAGTGAAATAATGATGGTGAATTGCATGATCAGAGTTTACCCACAGCTACAGAGCCACTGTGTGTCGGCCTTCACATACACCACTATAGAGCACTGTGCCCAATAACAGATGGGGTAAAGCAAAGTACCAAATATTATATCATACGTACAGGCCACTGGACAGACAGTACCAGCATTGGTCACTCAGCACCAATCTCAAAAGTGTACCATTGCCAGCATCAAACTACAAGTAGAGTACAATTTTAGTTCCCCCCCCAAGAGCCCTTGATGCTTTAGTTTCAAGACTACACCATCATGACTACATCCCAAAAGGCACCCTATTCCCTATATAGTGCACTACTTTTGACACGAGCCCTATGGTGAGCCAGTGAGTCCATAGAGCTCTGGTCAAAAGTCGTGCACTATATAGGGGACAGGGTGCCATTTGGGACGCAGGCCTAGTCTACAATAACAACATGATCAGATAGAAACTCAGTGAATGAACCTGGACACAGAAGCCTCGGAATAGAAACTCAACAGTGAATGAACCTGGACACAGAAGCCTCAGAACAGAAACTCAACAGTGAATGAACCTGGACACAGAAGCCTCAGAATAGAAACTCAACAGTGAATGAACCTGGACACAGAAGCCTCAGAATAGAAACTCAACAGTGAATGAACCTGGACACAGAAGCCTCAGAATAGAAACTCAACAGTGAATGAACCTGGACACAGAAGCCTCAGAATAGAAACTCAACAGTGAATGAACCTGGACACAGAAGCCTCAGAACATTGAATTGTACAAGTGAATGTCACCCAAACCTCTGAACCTTTGGTCTGCAACCCCTTATAAAAATACTATAAAACTTTTCTGAATGTGTTGTTTTTTTTGCTTCTTGTTCTTCTATTTAGGTATAAATATGGGGAAAGATCTACTCTACTGTTCAAGTGACAGAGACAAATACAATAATATTTAAGGGTGGGGGGGGGTTGGGGGAATTTGTACAAACTGTAAAGATTCATTTTATTACAAAAGCTCTTTCCCCCGCTTCCCAAACACACCATATTGACCTCAGATGAGTGAAATGTGGGGTAGATATGTATTGCGATGAGATAGAAAATACAGAGGAGGAGGAAGAAGCATTTGAAGAAGCCTGCTACAGTTCTTCCCCTATAGGTTGCTCTACATACTGTAAGTGGTATACTGTATACAAAACCCTATTTCACGCAACACAGCTGGGACGCAACACAGCTGGGACGCAGCACAGCTGGGACGCAACACAGCTGGGACGCAACACAGCTGGGACGCAACACAGCTGGGACGCAACACAGCTGGGACGCAACACAGCTGGGACGCAGCACAGCTGGGACGCAACACAGCTGGGACGCAACACAGCTGGGACGCAACACTGTCTCTTTCAACATGTAAGAGGGTGTGTGCGTGTGTGTGTGTGTGTGTGTGTGTGTGTGTGTGTGTGTGTGTGTGTGTGTGTGTGTGTGTGTGTGTGTGTGTGTGTGTGTGTGTGTGTGTGTGTGTGTGTGTGTGTGTGTGTGTGTGTGTGTGTTTCTGTGAATTTAAAGGAGTGTAAGAGGGTGTATAATAAGGAGAAAAGTTCAGCAGCTGTATCTGTATACAGTACGTTTATACAAGGTTATACTAAGGTTAAAATGATCTACCCCACTGAGATTATATACAGAGATGGTGTGAGAGGAAAGAGAGAGGGGTGGATTGTCCAATAGAGAAGAGATGGATCTGGACGATGTCTATTACCATGTAAGTAATCAAACTCTGCTGAATCCCCACCTAGTTTAAGAAAAGTACTTCCAGCCTCTCTTTCTCTTATCATGTCTCCCCTCTTGATTGTGGCTTTCGCTTTTTCAGCTCTTGGAGCTGAAGATTGCACACAATAAAACATTTGAGAGAAACTGTGTCAGATAGTTTGCGTTTGTTTGTGTGTGTACGTATACGATACAGAAAGCATAGAGAGAATAAATGTATCTCTCCAACAAGTGTGTGTGTGTTTGCGTGTGTGTCTGTGTTTATATGTATGTACGCATGTATGAAAACAAGTATTCACTATGTATTACAGAATACATCTCTCTCACACATGTGTCTGCATCCTCTGAGTGTGTCTCTGGTTGTACTCAGTACCAGGAGGAGAGTACTCAGTAGCAGGAGAGTACTCAGTAGCAGGAGAGTACTCAGTAGCAGGAGGAGAGTACTCAGTAGCAGGAGGAGAGTAGTCAGTACCAGGAGGAGAAGTGTAGGAGAAGCGGGTGGTCCCATAATTCCCCAGCACAGTTTCAGGACCCGGACATGGGCCTTGGACTGGTCCTTGCACTGGCCCTGGTCCCACCCCTTGTCCAGTTGGGTAGACCTCATAGGCCGGCCCTCCTTCCAGGGGCGGGGCAAAGCCCATCCGATAGGTAGGGTACTGGGCGGGATAGCCATAGTTGTCATAGGTCAGCTGACTGTTGTTGTCCAATAGTCCGCAGTCTCCGGGGAAGTCGGTGGTCTGTGAGGCAGGATGGGAGGGGTGGGCGGGGTGGGAGGGGTGGGCGGGGTGGGAGGGGTGGTTGGTGTTGGGAGGGACTTGGCTCGGGCCCGCCCTGGTGAAGGTGTTGAACTGGGGGTAGTTGGTGTGAGACATCCTGGATGGAGTTCTGGGGTCATAGCACCCTGCCCTTGACCCTGGGACTCCTGGGACCCCTCCTGCAGCCACCACCCCTCCGGGACCCCCTGCTGGGCCACTGGAGGTAGCACCTGTAGCTCCCCCCGGAGGGTTGGAGGTCCGGAACTCTCCCTGGTACAGCATGGAGCGGGAGGACGGCCTGGCCTCGTCGTGGGTGGTCGCACGGACATTATAGTAGCCATTCGTTGGGTCCTAAGGACAAACATGATGAGGGAATAGCGAGTGATTTTTACATGGGTTTGAATTTGAGGTGTGGTCAGGGTTGGGGGCAATTCTAATTAAAGGCAGTGCATTCAGAAAGTGATTTACATGTAAAATGTAAAAAATGTAGTCATTGAAAATGAATGACATTTTTTCAATTATTGAATTGGAATTTCAGTTTACTTCCTGAATTGACTGCCTTCAATTCGAATTCACCCCAACCCTGTTTGGGCATATTTGAGGTGTGATGTAGTCATGTTGTGTGTTGTATTGTTGTAGGATAGAGATGAGGTGATAGTGAGCTTTTTTCTTATTACATGCAAGAGTGTTCCAATTTGAGGTGTTAGCATATTTGAGGTGTGAGGTAGTTAGTATTAGTATTCTGTGTGATATGTTGTTGTGTATTGTGTTGTATGTACTGTACATATGAGGAGTTTGTTGGTTTGATGTAGGAGGGTATGAAGTGAGTAGCAGAGAGAGAGTTACTCACCTTGAGTTCGTATTCCTCGCGGGTATCGAGCTCACTGCGCAGGTCCTGCTTCAGATCCATATCGTCTTTGAATGGCTGAGTGGAGGGAGAGAGGGAGACAGAGGGTAGAAACTAAACCATCAAACAACAAAACACACAGAGAGAGAGAGAGAGAGAGAGAGAGAGAGAGAGAGAGAGAGGGAGGGAGAGAGAGAGAGGAGGAAGGGAAGAGTGAGAGCGAGAGACAGAGAGAGAGAGAGAGAGAGAGAGAGAGAGAGAAGGAGGGAGGGAGGGAAGGAGGGAGGGAAGAGGAAAACAGAATATCAGGTTTTTCATTTGATGAAAATGTCGTTTGACAAATGTTTGGTGAGTACAGTTGAAGATGTAACAGAACCATGAAAGCACATGAAGGTGAATTCAATCCAGTGGTTTACTCTCAAACAACAACTAAAGGCTTCAGCACCTTATAGCTTCTAGAACAATTTATGTCTTAAATATGTTGTAATGACAGTTATAATAGCTGTATTTCAAATGACAAGCCATGTGGCCGGTGGCATTAATCACATCTTACATAGAGCTTTCTCAGTGTAGCCTAGGTGCAGGGTTTCCTCAGTCTGAGAGAAGTCTAAGGGTTTCTCAAATAGCACCCTATTCCCTTTATAGTGCACTACTTTCAGTTAGAAGTAGTGCGCTATGTAGTGCATCCATTTGGAACACAACCTCAGTCTGTGAAGTCTAAGGCAACAGAGAACAGATGCCCCCCCTTCATGCGTCATTTGATTGTTTTACCATGAAGTCTGTTGCTATATTTTAAATGCACTTTTTTTTTTAAAGGAATTGCAACACTAGAGGAAGGTTCAGGAAGGTTCCCTTCAAAAGTGTACAGCTGAAGCATTTCGGAGACAAACACCTTTTGTCAAAGCTATTGCACTTTAAATAATGTTTGATTTGATTTGACTCATAGCGGTGGGTGTTGGGTACTCACGGAATACATGGCCTTGACCATGCGCGTTGCCGTGGAAACACCGCCCGACTCCTCCTCCAGACTATGTGTCTCCTTGTTGACTGTCTCCACCTTGATGTCCGGCTTCCCCAGAGTGACCCCACGACGACCTGGAACCAGAACAAGACAGATGACTCATGAAGCGCCGAACAGTGCTTATGAAGCCTTTATAAGCTGTTGTTCATTTAAAGTGGGACAGACATCTACATCTACAGTACTTTTGGATCAACGTTTAGATCTACAGTACAACAAAAGAGAGAGAAAACAAGTAATTCTTATTCAGTTTTAAATAAGCGATCATGAATAAACACGTGACTATTTGTGGTTACACAGTACATTGTGAATGACTATATGAATGACAGTCACACACAGCCACACCCACATGCATCCCAAATGGCACCCTATCCCCTGTCCCCTATCCCCTGTCCCCTATCCCTGTCCCCTGTCCCCTATCCCTGTCCCCTATCCCCTGTCCCCTATCCCTGTCCCCTATCCCCTGTCCCCTGTCCCCTATCCCGTCCCCTATCCCCTGTCCCTATCCCCTGTCCCCTATCCCCTGTCCCCTATCCCTGTCCCCTGTCCCCTATCCCGTCCCCTATCCCCTGTCCCTGTCCCCTGTTCCCTATCCCGTCCCCTATCCCGTCCCTATCCTCTGTCCCCTGTCCCTGTCCCCTGTCCCCTATTCCCCATAAATGTATAGGGCATGACTTTTGACCAGAGCCCTGGAGGGGGGTGCCATTTTGGAACACGACCACAAACATGTTGCATGCAGAGGGAGGGAGTAGTAACTGGTTGGTACACGACTCACTGCCTTTCCGTTGGCGGTAGAGGAAGAAGGCTAGAGCCAGGAGAAAGATCAGGAGCAGGATGGAGGATCCAACTGTTCCACCAGCTATAATCCCCACTGGTACTATCTCTGTACAGACAGACAGACAAACAGACATGGTTATACCAACCTTTCCCATACTATTGGTACTATCTCTGTACAGAGAAACAAGAGAGACAGAGAGACATGGTTATACTTTTCAGGGAAGTTAGGAACACATATACAGGCAGTTAGGAAGGCTAGCTTTTTCAAACAGAAATGTGCATCCTGTAGTACAAACTCTAAAAAGTTCTGGGACACTGTAAAGTCCATGGAGAATAAGAGCACCTCCTCCCAGCTGCCCACTGCTCTGAGGCTAGGAAACACTGTTACCACCGATAAATCCACTATAATTGAGAATTTCAATAAGCATTTCTCTACGGCTGGCCATGCTTTCCACCTGGCTACCCCTACCCCGGTCAACTGCCCGGCACACTCCAGAGCAACCCGCCCAAGCCCCCACCATTTCTCCTTCACCCAAATCCAGATAGCTGATGTTCTGAAAGAGCTGCAAAATCTGGACCCCTACAAATCAGCCGGGCTAGACAGTCTGGACCCTCTCTTCTCAAATTATCTGCCGAAATTGTTGCAACTCCTATTACGAGCCTGTTCAACCTCTCTTTCGCATTGTATGAGATTCCCAAAGATTGGAAAGCTGCCGCGGTCATCCCCCTCTTCAAAGGGGGTGACACTCTAGACCCAAACTGCTACAGACCTATATCCTACCCTGTCTTTCTAAGGTCTTCGAAAGCCAAGTTAACAAACAGATTACCGACCATTTCGAATCCCACCGTACCTTCTCCGCTATGTAATCTGGTTTCAGAGCTGGTCATGGGTGCGCCTCAGCCACGCTCAAGGTCCTAAACGATATCATAACTCCCATCGATAAGAGACATTACTGTGCAGCTGTATTCATCGACCTGGCCAAGGCTTTCGACTCTGTCAATCACCACATTCTTATTGGCAGACTCGACAGCCTTGGTTTCTCAAATGATTACCTCGCCTGGTTTACCAACTACTTCTCAGACAGAATTCAGTGTGTCAAATCGGAGGGCCTGTTGTCCGGACCTCTGGCAGTCTCTATGGGGGTGCCACAGGGTTCAATTCTCAGGCCGACTCTCATCTCAATGATGTCGCTCTTGCTGCTGGTGATTCTCTGATCCACCTCTACGCAGACGACACCATTCTGTATACTTCTGGCCCCTCTTTGGAACTGTGTTAACTAACCTCCAGACGAGCTTCAATGCCATACAACTCTCCTTCTGTGGCCTCCAACTGCTCTTAAATACAAGTAAAACTACATGCATGCTCTTCAATCAATCACTGCCCGCACCTGCTCGCCCGTCCAGCATCACTACTCTGGACGGCTCTGACTTAGAATACGTGGACAACTACAAATACCTAGGTGTCTGGTTAGACTGTAAACTCTCCTTCCAGACTCACATTAAGCATCTCCAATCCATAATTAAATCTAGAATCGGCTTCCTATATCGCAACAAAGCATCCTTCACTCATGCTGCCAAACATACCCTCGTAAAACTGACCATCCTACCGATCCTCGACTTCGGTGATGTCATCTATAAAATAGCTCTATAAAACACTCTACTCAGCAAATTGGATGCAGTCTATCACAGTGCCATCCGTTTTGTCACCAAAGCCCCACACACTACCCACCACTGCGACCTGTACGCTCTCGTTGGTTGGCCCTCGCTTCATACTCGTCGCCAAACCCACTGGCTACAGGTTATCTACAAGTCTCTGCTAGGTAAAGCCCCGCCTTATCTCAGCTCACTGGTCACCATAGCAGCACCCACTCGTAGCAGGCGCTCCAGCAGGTATATTTCACTGGTCATCCCCAAAGCCAATTTCTCCTTTGGTCGCCTTTCCTTCCAGTTCTCTGTTGCCAATGACTGGAACGAACTGCAAAAATCACTGAAGCTGGGGACTCATATCTCCCTCACCAGCTTTAAGCGCCAGCTGTCAGAGCAGCTCACAGATCACTGCACCTGTACATAGCCCATCTGTAAACAGCCCATCTATCTACCTACCTCATCCCCATACTGTATTTATTTATTTATTTATCTTGCTCCTTTGCACCCCAGTATCTCTACTTGCACATTCATCTTCTGCACATCTACCATTCCAGTGTTTAATTGCTATATTGTAATTACTTCGCCACCATGGCCTATTTATTGCCTTAACTCCCTTATCTTACCTCATTTGCACTCACTGTATATAGACTTTTTGTTTTCTTTTTTTCTACTGTATTATTGACTGTATGTTTTGTTTATTCCATGTGTAACTCTGTGTTGTTGTATGTGTCGAATTGCTATGCTTTATCTTGGCCAGGTCGCAGTGGCAAATGAGAACTTGTTCTCAACTAGCCTACCTGGTTAAATAAAGGTGAAAAATAAAATAATAAAAACATTAAAATACCAAAACTTTCCCATACTATTCAATAGTGAAATCTTGGCCAGTAATCTAAAACGTCTCAGAGAAGTATGTGACCCCCCCCCTTTTCAAGAATCAATGGCTATATCATTCATTCAGTTATAAAGAAGAATGTACCAAGATTGCCCCTTTAAGACATACCTCTCTCCTCCAGGGTGATGATCATGGTCCCGGGTCCGAAGGTGTTCCAGGCGGTGCAGTTGTACGGAGAGTGGAAGTCAGACTCCATGACGTTGTTGATGGTGAGGGTGGAGAGGACAGCTCCTCCCTGGGAATGAGGTTTACTCTGCTCCACCGTGTACCTCTCCAACAGAGTCCCCTTCTCCTTCTCCCATACGTTCTCCTTCCATGCCCACACCTGGAGGGAGACACACACACACACACACACACACACAATTAGGGAGTCAAATGGAGAATAGAAAAGTGCAGAGTCCTGGTTGAGCATTTGTCATATATGACTTTACTATCGGAAGCGGGTTCAATCCCCTCGTCTACCGTTCCCACTGTTTCTCCCCTTCTGATTTCCTTACCGTCTAAAGAAAGTGCCAAAACACAATAACAAAAAATCTTTACACTGTATACAGAGGCGTATACACACACACACACACACACACACACACACACACACACACACACACACACACACACACACACACACACACACACACACACACACACACACACACACACACACACACACACACACACACACACACACACACAAACACACAAACACACACACGGCTGAGGCAGGTGTACACGAGCAATAAAGAGTCTAGCAGGTTTTTCTACTTTAAATCTGCTGAAGTAGTTATACTATTAAATATGGAGTATGAATACATGAAATATGCAACGGCCCACATGTTGTGCTAATGTACCTTTTAACAAATTGGCTGGAGAAGGGGGAGGAAAAAGAAACTAAAGATTTGAACACATCCCCTCCCCTTCCCTCCCACCCCACCCCAGTCTACTTTCTGACACTCACACAGCACCATACTTCATATTTCATAGGTCTTGTGTCTCTGCGTTAAGCTAAAACCATAACGTCGTATCACATTATACGCCTGGAGTACTCACTGGCTCAATCCCAATAGCATCCTATAGTGCCCTACCTTTGATCGGACCTCTGGTCAAAAGTAGTGCACTATAAAGGGAAAAGGGTGTCATTTGGGACACAGGCACTAAAAATGGAGTGGAGACTTTTTTTTTTTAACCACAGATTAGTGTCATGTCTCTCTGCTGTTGTCGTGGATAATTGACGCTGAAAGGTACAGAATTTTACTCAACGATCTCCCCTCCCCTCTCACACCTGATCTGTCAACCTCATGTCATCCCCCTCTCACACCTGATCTGTCAACCTCATGTTGTCCCCCTCTCACACCTGATCTGTCAACCTCATGTCATCCCCCTCTCACACCTGATCTGTCAACCTCATGTCATCCCCCTCTCACACCTGATCTGTCAACCTCATGTCATCCCCCTCTCACACCTGATCCGTCAACCTCATGTCATCCCCCTCTCACACTATCCATCAACCTCATGTTGTCCCCCTCTCACACCTGATCTGTCAACCTCATGTCATCCCCCTCTCACACCTGATCCGTCAACCTCATGTCATCCCCTCTCTCACACTATCCATCAACCTCATGTCATCCCCCTCTCACACTATCCATCAACCTCATGTCATCCCCCTCTCACACCTGATCCGTCAACCTCATGTCATCCCCCTCTCACACTATCCATCAACCTCATGTCATCCCCCTCTCACACCTGATCCGTCAACCTCATGTCATCCCCCTCTCACACTATCCGTCAACCTCATGTCATCCCCCTCTCACACCTGATCCGTCAACCTCATGTCATCCCCTCTCACACCTGATCCGTCAACCTCATGTCATCCCCTCTCTCACACTATCCGTCAACCTCATGTCATCCCCCTAACACACCTGATCCGTCAACCTCATGTCATCCCCCTCTCACACTATCCATCAACCTCATGTCATCCCCTCTCACACCTGATCCGTCAACCTCATGTCATCCCCCTCTCACACTATCCATCAACCTCATGTCATCCCCTCTCTCACACTATCCGTCAACCTCATGCCATCCCCCTCTCACACCTGATCCGTCAACCTCATGTCATCCCCTCTCTCACACTATCCATCAACCTCATGTCATCCCCTCTCACACCTGATCCGTCAACCTCATGTCATCCCTCTCTCACACAATCCGTCAACCTCATGTCATCCCCCTCTCACACTATCCGTCAACCTCATGTCATCCCCCTCTCACACTATCCGTCAACCTCATGTCATCCCCCTCTCACACTATCCGTCAACCTCATGTCATCCCCCTCTCACACTATCCGTCAACCTCATGTCATCCCCTCTCTCACACAACCCCTTGACATCAGTACAGTTCTCATTCATTCACTCTCTCTTGTCTTTGATCTGAATGTACTTACAAAGCCTTACAATTCATAAGCAATTATAACATATACAAAGCATTTATAAAGGGATATACATTAAAGTTATTATAACGTGTTACAGATATTTCCCAGGATATTTCCCAGAGTTCACTTCACTCACAATCTTGTCAGGTGGAGGGGTGCTGGCAATGTAGCACTTGACCTCCCCTCTCTCCCCTCTCATTGCGTACTGGACTGGTTCGCTGGAGATGATGGGAGGGCCTGGGGGGGAGAGACAGATAGGATGTCATTTCAGCTACACTCCAGTCGTGACAGAACGTCTGATAATGAGTGGAAATTGAGTGGTGGAAGTGGTAATTAGTCGTTTAAATCTTCGTCACGGTTCTTATTATTAGTATCTTTCTTTAGCACGCTCGTCCTTTCACACCGTTGAAGCTGGAAACGTCATTCAAACGTTCAAATGTTCAGACTATTCAGGCTTGTATACAATTTTATTTTTTTATATATATATTTGATACTTTTTCAACTATTAAGCTTTTTGTCCTTCGTCCACTTTCATGGGATTTCCTCGGGATTCTATAGGGCCCATTGTGACATCATCACTCCCAACATGAATATTCTATTCACTGTAAATAATGTAACTTTTGACACATATCAGTGAATTTGACCATTTTCCCAAAAAGTTAGAGTGTATGAAATCTCCCCCCTGCTTCTCTACTATTCAAATCTGAAAATCGTAATAAAAAATATCTGATACCAATCTAATTATACAGCTGTTTTAGTAACCGCATACATTTTTCAAACAACTGAAATATGTAACATTTTCGCAGCACCTGAGTGTGCACTACACGATTCTGTCCCCGATTTAGCTGTCCCAGACACATTTTTGAGATCGGAGACAAAATCCCCATTTTGTTGCCTACTCGGGTTGTGTGGCTGTCACCGACGCCTGTTTCATGTGAGCCGGTCAGAGACGCAATCTGAGGGCTACTGATCCTGTCTTTGAGCCGGTCAGAGACGCAATCTGAGGGCTACTGATCCTGTCTTTGAGCCGGTCAGAGACGCAATCTGAGGGCTACTGATCCTGTCTTTGAGCCGGTCAGAGACGCAATCTGAGGGCTACTGATCCTGTCTTTGAGCCGGTCAGAGACGCAATCTGAGGGCTACTGATCCTGTCTTTGAGCCGGTCAGAGACGCAATCTGAGGGCTACTGATCCTGTCTTTGAGCTGGTCAGAGACGCAATCTGAGGGCTACTGATCCTGTCTTTGAGCCGGTCAGAGACGCAATCTGAGGGCTACTGATCCTGTCTTTGAGCCGGTCAGAGACGCAATCTGAGGGCTACTGATCCTGTCTTTGAGCCGGTCAGAGACGCAATCTGAGGGCTACTGATCCTGTCTTTGAGCTGGTCAGAGACGCAATCTGAGGGCTACTGATCCTGTCTTTGAGCTGGTCAGAGACGCAATCTGAGGGCTACTGATCCTGTCTTTGAGCCGGTCAGAGACGCAATCTGAGGGCTACTGATCCTGTCTTTGAGCTGGTCAGAGACGCAATCTGAGGGCTACTGATCCTGTCTTTGAGCCGGTCAGAGACGCAATCTGAGGGCTACTGATCCTGTCTTTGAGCTGGTCAGAGACGCAATCTGAGGGCTACTGATCCTGTCTTTGAGCTGGTCAGAGACGCAATCTGAGGGCTACTGATCCTGTCTTTGAGCAGTCCCAGACACACTGATATTTGCAAACATGTTTGTCGTTTGAGATATGCAACAACAAGTTTTGAGAACGGTGATCAGCAATAGCCAATGAGAGCACGCCAGAGAAGAAGCCAGTGAGATGATGGCGTTGTTTCACATCACCCATGAGAGATGACTACTACTAGTATGTGTTTGTACAGTACTTGCCTTTAACCAAAGCGACAAATCGTTACAGCTCGGAAGTTCACAAGAAAGTTTCTTAAATTCAAAATGTTGGCTAGATATTTCAACTCTGTATGGCAAGTGTGAATTACTGACTGAAAAAGGGTTTATGAGACTGCTTTGAGCCACCGCTTGTTCTAGCTACGATAACAATCTAATCACATAATTGTTTTTGTGAGACAGAGTGGTATGGAGAAGCCTCACCACCAAGTGAAGGATCTTATAGTGTGTGACCCTCTGTGTCAGATCGTTTACTGTGCTCATCTCTACGTTGGCAAGACAATAAACTACAGGAAAGACGGTCGTTTTAAAAATCAAATCAAATCAAATTTTACTTGTCACATGTGCCAAATACAACAGGTGTAGGTAGACATTACCATGGAATGCTTACTTATGAGCCCTTAAATAACCAACAACACAGAGTTTTAAAAAGTAAGAAAAATTTTGATAGCAATGTGAGTGGCTCAGCAATTTTAGGATTCTGAAAGTCGTGCAGTGTACATCCGGCATTAGAGGGTATAAAATCTTGGTCTGCTTCTCTACTATTTAAATCTGGAATCAGAACAGAATTATCTGCTACCAATAAAAAAATGACAGCTGTTTGTCAGAGTTTAAAGTGACGAAAAGCAGCTAGCTGACGCCAGCTAACAGCGCTCTCATGTCTCATCATTGAGCACCCCAGACGCAGCCATTGCTATGGATACCAATGCATTTCAACGAAAAAAGGGCCACAGACTAGAAGGGGAAAAATTAAGATTTTTAGACCTACCTCCTCTTTCACCCTTTAAGCTTTCAACTCCAAACCAACATTGAGATGTTCAGACTGACCCTAACTAGATCTTAGATTGCTTGTCTAAAGACTTTATGATACTATATATACATTTTAAACTATAATCATGAAAAATTTCATAAATTAACATGGGTTTGAATGAGAACCATGGAATACAGAAGTAACTATTCAAAATGGTCCTGCTCCTGAGCCAATTAAGCTACAAAACAAACTTTAAAACATTCAGCTTATCCTAACTTCAAATTCTTAAAAATCTGTACCAGCTATAACTACGTAAATGTGTATAAATTAGCATAAAATAACTAACCAACAGTAACTCTTGAACCGTTCAAGCTAGATACACCAAACAAACTTTCACATGTTCAGGCCATCCTGACTTCAAATTCATTAAAACATGTATCAACTATATACATTTGCATAAAATAACCCACCAACAGTAACTCTTGAACCATTCAAGCTAGAGACACCAACCAACGTTCACATGTTCAGGCCATCCTATCCACTGCCACAAAAACAAATGTAAAGAGTTAAAGAAAGTCCCACAATGTTTATTCACAGTAAATGACCATCTAGTTGTAACATAGCAGTCGTATCAGGGCCTGTATTCATTTAGGGGGGAATTCCGACTTGAGTTAAACTCTCGGGTATGGAATGGAATTCCCTTTTTATGCACTTTTTCTCTCTCTGCGTATTCTGACATTGAACTTAAGCATGAGAATAGCATGATATTGATCAGTTTTTCGTTTGGAGTGGAGATTGAATAACGACTGAATCGTCCCCTTAGCTTCTCAGGGTAGTAGCACTGATCTGGGATAATAGTTGCCTTTTTAGATTATAATAAATTGACAAGGGGAACCTGATCCCAGATCAGCACTTCTGCTCTGAGACCCTTTTTGAACATGGGCCTGTGAATATGGGCCTGTGAATATGGGCCTGTGAATATGGGCCTGTGAATATGGGCCTGTGAACATGGGCCTGTGAATATGGGCCTGGGTCGGCCGATGTCCCTCACAAAAAAAGTTTTTTACTAAGAGAACTGAAACCGTTTCTTCCAAACTTTGATATTTATTTTCAATATATAAATACAAAAAAAAAGGCTTCAAAATGGCAAAGAGTTAAAATGGTAAAAACAAGGACTAAAAGATTAATAGAATAAAATAATAATCCTCACTGGTCTATCGTTGCTTACCACTCTCATTCCCTGGTACACTCCCATAAACATTTAAACAGGTGTAGCTCATTAGCTCAATTAGTGGGAGAGACCTACAATTACCTCTTTAGCCAATAGCAACTCAGACAAACAGTCAATTACTAGACACTTAACTGTTTCATGTAAAATGGTGGAATGAGATCTCTATGTCATGATACTACATAGTCCTGCGGTAGACAGCTTCTCACTGCAGACAACGAGCATCAGCCCTCTGCACCATAGAATAAACTGTTTCTTCAAAACGTTTTGATTTATTTTCAATAAATATATTCATACGAAAAAAGGCTTCAAAATGGCAAAGAGTTCAAAATGTAAAAGCACGGACTAAAAGCGCCCTATACATAAATAAACAGCTAGAAAAACTTGGGGAAAATTATTAGTCTTTTAAATGAGGATGTGTTCACATGGTCCCAGAAGTAGTAACAGTAGAATCAAAAGGATATTCATGTTAGAAGTGACACTGTGCCGTGTGTGTGTGTGTGTGTGTGTGTGTGTGTGTGTGTGTGTGTGTGTGTGTGTGTGTGTGTGTGTGTGTGTGTGTGTGTGTGTGTGTGTGTGTGTGTGTGTGTGTGTGTGTGTGTGTGTGTGTGTGTGTGTGTGTGTGTGTGTGTGTGTGTGTGTGTGTGTGTGTGTGTGTGTGTGTGTGTGTGTATACTGTACACGGCTGTGCTATAACTGACCGTTGACTGTAAGAGTGACCTCAGTCTCTCCCACTCCGATCCTGGGGACGATGGCCTTACACACGTACTGACCCGCATCCACCTGGCTCACTGACTTCAGGACCAGCTCCTCGTTGTTACTGAGGACCTGAGAGGAGCACACACACACACACACACACACACACACACACACACACACACACACACACACACACACACACACACACACACACACACACACACACACACACACACACACACACACACACACACACACACACACACACACTCACACACGAGGGAGGGAGGTTTGATGGAAGCGAGTTGTAAAGGGAGGGAGAGAGATATTTAATTCATAAAACATGTTGATTTTCTCAGCCGCAGGCTCCATTAAAGTTCCTGTAGTTTTTCTTAATTCGCTATAATGCATTAATAAAATATTTATGGAACAGGTTAGGAGTTCAACATTAGGAGGGTTTAAAACCCAACTGGGGGGGGGGGGGGTAGTCTTAGGGTTGGAGTGAGTATGAAGTTCAGGGGGGACAAGGTTCAACGCTGAGTAACGGCAATATTGACTTAAAAATATGATGATTACCAGTACCTAAATGTAAAGAGTACCGGCATCCAAAATAAATTACATCCGGCACCTATTTCACTCCAATTCAAGCACTAGTAGCACGGATAAGGGCTTCAGGATATGGGCTTCAGGATATGGGGTTTCTGGGTCCAGGACAGCAGCAAAGTAGGGGTCAATTCCACTTCAATTCCAGTAAATTCAGGAAGTATACAGAAATTCCAATTTCCCCCAAAAATGATCATAGACAAGCAATGAGAAAAATAATTTCAGTTTACTTCCTGAATTGACTTTATTGAAAAGGAATTGACCCAAAGCGAGGATCTATAGCAGAGGACTTGTCAGTTCTCACCATGCTAGAGCCCTTCTTGGTCCAGGTGAGTGTAAGAGGAGGGTTCCCGGTCCACTTGCAGTTGAGTTTGGCGTCAGAGTCAATGTCCACCGTAATCGGCGTGGGCGCCCCCTTCAAGATAGGACCATCTGACAGACAGACAGATACAGTAGTTAGACAGGTATATAGACAGACCAATATATGTATATAGTAGAGACAGACAGACAGACAGACAGACAGACAGACAGACAGACAGACAGACAGACAGACAGACAGACAGACAGACAGACAGACAGACAGACAGACAGACAGACAGACAGACAGACAGACGGGTAAAGTAGACAGACAGACAAAGTAGACAGACAGACAGACAGACAGACAGACAGACAGACAGACAGACAGACAGACAGGTAAAGTAGACAGACAGACAAAGTAGACAGACAGACAAAGTAGACAGACAGACAGAGTAGACAGACAGACAGACAGACAGACAGACAGACAGACAGACAGACAGACAAACAGACAGACAGACAGACAGACAGACAGACAGACAGATATAGTAGATACAGTGCTTTCAGAAATTATTCAGACCCCTTGACTTTTTCCACATTTCGTGACATTACCGTCTTATTCTAAAATGTATTAAATATTTAGCTTTGTTATAAAATCTACACACAATACCCCAAAGTGAAAACACGTTTTTAGAAAAAATGTCACATTTATTAACGGTAAAAAACAGAAATAGCTTATTTACATAAGTATTCAGACCCTTTGCTATGATACTCGAAATTGAGCTCAGGTGCATCCTATTTCCATTGATCATCCTTGAGATGTTCATACAACTTGATTGGAGTCCTGTCAGAATAAAAATTAAAAATATAATTGATTGGACATGTTTCGGAAAGGCACACACCTGTCTATATAAGGTCCCACAGTTGACAGTGCATGTCAGAGAAAAAAACCCGGCATGACGTTAAAGGAATAGTCCGTAGAGCTCCGAGACAAGATTGTGTCGAGGCACAGATCTTGGGAAGGGTACCAAAACATTTCTGCAGCACTGAAGGTCCCCAAGAACACAGTGGTCTCCATCATTCTTAAATGGAAGAAGTTCAGAACCACCGAGACTCTTTCTAGAGCTGGCCACCCGGCAAAACGGAGCAATCTGGGGAGAAGGGCCTTGGTCAGGGAGGTGACCAAGAACCCGATGGTCACTCTGACAGAGCTATGGAATTCCTCTGTGGAGATGGGAGAACCTTCCAGAAGAACAACCAACTATGCAGCATTCCACCTATCAGGCCTTTATGGTAGAGTGGCCAGACGGAAGCCACTCCTCAGTAAAAGGTACATGACAGCCCGCTTGAAGTTTGCCAAAGGGCACCTAAAGGACTCTCAGACCATGAGAAATAAGATTCTCTGGTCTGAAACCAAGATTGAACTCTTTGACCTCAATTCAAAGCATCACGTCTGGAGGAAACTTGGCACCATCCCTACGGTGAAGCATGGTGGTGGCAGCATCATGCTGTGGGAATGTTTTTCAGCGGAAGGGACTGGGAAACTAGTCAGGATTGAGGGAGAGATGAACGGAGCAAAGTATAGCAAGATCCTTGATGAAAACCTGCTCCAGAGCGCTCAGGACCTCAGACTGGGGTGAAGGTTCACCTTCCAACAGGACAACGACCCTAAGCACACAGCAAAGATAACTTAGGAGTGGCTTTGGGACAAGTCTCTGAATGTCCTTGAGTGGCCCAGCCAGAGCCCGGTCTTGAACTCGATCAAGCATCTCTGGAGAAACCTGAAAATAGCTATGTAGCAACGCTCCCCATCCAACCTGACAGAGCTTGAGAGAATCTGCAGAGAAGAATGTGAGAAACTCCCCAAATACAGGTGTGCCAAGCTTGTAGCGTCATACCCAAGAAGACTCGAGGCTGTAATCACTGCCAAAGGTGCTTCAACAAAGTACTGAGTAAAGGGTCTGAATACTTATGTAAATGTTATATTTCCGTGGATTTTTATTTATACATTTGCAAAAATTTCTAAAAACTTGTTTTTGCTTTGTCATTATGAGGTGTGTGAGGGAAAATAACAAACGATTTAATCCGTTTCAGAATAAAGCTGTAACGTAACAAAATGTGGATAAAGTCAACGGGTCTGAATACTTTCTGAATGCACCGTAGATCTGTTGATCTGGCTGAGGAGCATAAAGAACAGCATAATGCTCGAGCTGACGGTTCCATGGGAGGAGAGGCTTGAGGAAGTACCAGGCGCTGTACAGACAAGGGAATGGAAGGCCTGCCAGTGGAGGTCGGGGCAAGAGGTATCCTCAGAGTAAAAGGAACACAGAGGAAGAAGATCGCAGAGCTGGGCAGGAGGTAGAGAGAGCATCCCATTGGCTGTGGCTGAAGAGGGAGGAGCAGTGGTTAAGCCACCTGGCTCAGTTCGGGCCTGATCAACGCAATCATCACACCCTTCGGAAGGTGTAGTGAGAATCGTCGAAACACCTAACGAAGAGGGGACCTCACCTGAGGATGAGCCAGGAGCAGCACAACTGCTGTTTGCAGGTAAAATGATTGATACTGTACAGTGGAGGCTGCTGAGGGGAGAAAGGCTCATAATAATGTCTGGAACTGAGTGAATGGAATGGCATCAACTACATGGAAACCATGGAAACCGTGTGTTTGATGTGTTTGATACCATTCCACCTATCCAGCTCCAGCCATTACCACGAGCCCGTCCTCCCCAATTAAGGTGCCACCAACCTCCTGTGATGCAGTAGTAGGAAGACACAGGCAGACAGGTATACAGACAGACGAACTGACGGACGGACAGAAAGACAGACACAGTAGACAAGAAAGCAGACAAACAGACAGACTAATATGCTCTGCTGTCTCAGTCTCCTGCCTGTTTATCTGGAGGTATGGAACTAGAAATGTCATGTCTGGGTGATGTTGGTCTTCACATGTAAATGCATGTGGAAATGAATTTCCTCTTCGGAGGACAATCACATCTATCTAATGGTCAGACTCACAGTGTACGTTGACCAGGATGCTGAGGTTGGTGTGTCCCACAGCGTTAAAGACTGAGCAGGAGACAGGCTCGGTGTGGAAGGAATGGTCTGCTGTGGTCACAAACACACTGTCTCTCATCCCCTCCAGGAGAACACCACCCTTCGCCCACCTGAGAGAGACACACAGGTGGAACAGTCTCATCAACACATACTGATCTTATACGTTCACAATATCATAGACACACACTAACAGACACACTATCAGACACACCAACAGACACGCTAACAGACACACTATCAGACACACTAACAGACACGCTAACAGACACACTATCAGACACACTAACAGACACACTAACAGACACACTAACAGACACACTAACAGACACACTATCAGACACACTAACAGACACACTAACAGACACACTATCAGACACACTAACAGACACACTAACAGACACACTAACAGACACACTAACAGGCACACTAACAGACACACTAACAGACACACTAACAGACACACTATCAGACACACTAACAGACACACTAACAGACACAACAACAGACACCCTATCAGACACACTAACAGACACACCAACAGACACACTATCAGACACACTATCAGACACACTAACAGACACACTATCAGACACACCAACAGACACGCTAACAGACACACTATCAGACACACTAACAGACACGCTAACAGACACACTATCAGACACACTAACAGACACGCTAACAGACACACTATCAGACACACTAACAGACACACTAACAGACACACCAACAGGCACACTATCACAGGTAGTATTCACTAGACACACATTAACAGACACACCAACAAACACACCAACAGACACACCAACAGACACACCAACAGACACACTATCACAGGTAGTATTCACTAGACACCAAATAGAAGAAGACTAACTGAAATGGGGAGGGACTACTTGAACTTGTCCAATAGGAAATGCTTGTTTTTGGTATTCTGTTGCAAAGTATTTTGTTATGTTTTGCTGCTACAGTGCACACTACTGAACATCACCCAGCAAACACACTACTGAACATCACCCAGCAAACACACTACTGAACATCACCCAGCAAACACACTACTGAACATCACCCAGCAAACACACTACTGAACATCACCCAGCAAACACACTACTGAACATCACCCAGCAAACACACTACTGAACATCACCCAGCAAACACACTACTGAACATCACCCAGCAAACACACTACTGAATACCACCTAGCAAACACACTACTGAACATCACCCAGCAAACACACTACTGAACATCACCCAGCAAACACACTACTGAACATCACCCAGCAAACACACTACTGAACATCACCCAGCAAACACACTACTGAATACCACCTAGCAAACACACTACTGAACATCACCCAGCAAACACACTACTGAACATCACCCAGCAAACACACTACTGAATACCACCTAGCAAACACACTACTGAATACCATCCATCAAACACACTACTGAATACCACCTAGCAAACACACTACTGAATACCATCCATCAAACACACTACTGAATACCCCCATCAAACACACTACTGAATACCACCTAGCAAACACACTACTGAATACCATCCATCAAACACACTACTGAATACCCCATCAA
Source organism: Salvelinus alpinus (assembly GCF_045679555.1). Classification (NCBI taxonomy): domain Eukaryota; kingdom Metazoa; phylum Chordata; class Actinopteri; order Salmoniformes; family Salmonidae; genus Salvelinus; species Salvelinus alpinus. Next base: position 11,500,967 of record NC_092108.1, read on the forward strand.
ACACACTACTGAATACCACCTAGCAAACACACTACTGAATACCCCCATCAAACACACTACTGAATACCACCTAGCAAACACACTACTGAATACCATCCATCAAACACACTACTGAATACCCCCATCAAACACACTACTGAATACCACCTAGCAAACACACTACTGAATACCATCCATCAAACACACTACTGAATACCCCCATCAAACACACTACTGAATACCACCTAGCAAACACACTACTGAATACCACCTAGCAAACACACTACTGAATACCACCTAGCAAACACACTACTGAATACCATCCATCAAACACACTACTGAATACCACCTAGCAAACACACTACTGAATACCATCCATCAAACACACTACTGAATACCCCCATCAAACACACTACTGAATACCACCTAGCAAACACACTACTGAATACCATCCATCAAACACACTACTGAATACCATCCATCAAACACACTACTGAATACCATCCATCGAACACACTACTGAATACCCCCCATAAAACACACTACTGAATACCCCCCATAAAACACACTACTGAATACCCCCCATAAAACACACTACTGAATATCCCCCATCAAACACACTACTGAATACCACCTAGCAAACACACTACTGAATACCATCCATCGAACACACTACTGAATACCCCCCATAAAACACACTACTGAATACCCCCCATAAAACACACTACTGAATACCCCCCATCAAACACACTACTGAATACCCCCCATAAAACACACTACTGAATACCCCCCATCAAACACACTACTGAATACCCCCCAGCAAACACACTACTGAATACCACCTAATAAACACACTTATCCAACAGACTCCCACTGACCGGATGCCCATGATGGGGGGGTTGGCGGTGGCCTGGCAGGTGAAGGTGACTCTCTCTCCCTCCAGGACAGACTGGGGCTCCATGGATAGGTTCACCTTGGGGGGGTCTGCAGGAGGGAGGGAGGGAGGGAGGGAGGGAGGGAGGGAGGGAGGGAGGGAGGGAGGGAGAGGAGAGGGAGGAAGATGGAGGGATTAAATAAACCTGAAACACAGTCACACACTCATACCTTAAAACTATTAACATACACACCCCCCCACCTCCCACCACACACACACACACACACACACACACACACACACACACACACACACACACACACACACACACACACACACTTACGGTGGACGTTGAGGGTGACGGTGGTGCGTTTTCCCATGGGGACAGCCCGGTTGCTGGCCACACAGGTAAAGTTGCGTCCCGTGTCTTTGTCCTCTGGGATGATGGGTAGGAAGCTCCGTGTCGTCACTCTCTTTCTGTCTGGGAGAACCTCCTGGGAGTGAGAGGGAGATAGAGGGGGGAAAGGGAGAGAAAGAGGGGGGAGAGGGAGAGAGAGAGCGGGGAGAGGGAGAGAGAGAGGGGGAGAGGGAGAGAGAGAGAGGGGAGGGAAGGAGAGGGAGGGGGGGAGGATGGGGTAGAGAGAGGGGGAGAGAGGGAGAGAAAGAGGGGGAGAGGGAGAGAGAGAGCGGGGAGAGGGAGAGAGAGAGGGGGAGGATGGGGTAGACAGAGGGGGAGAGACAATGAGAGGGAGGACAGGGTGGAGCCGGCAAAAGGTGTATTTAGTGATAAAACATCAACTATGGCAACATGCAGCGGTGAGCATATCTGTGTGTGACTCACAGTGGAACTAAAAGCTCCCTCCAGGGCCACCCCATCCCGCTGCCACTCGATGAGGGCCAGTGGCTTGGCCCCGCGGGACACACAGCTCAGGTTGTACGAGCCATTGGCTCTCAGCAGGATCTCTGGAAAGCCCTCGATCACTGGGTCATCAGGAGGGACTGTAGGACAACACAATAAAACACACACGTCGATGAATACACACACACCGCGTATACACTACAACACACACACAGAGATGAACACACACTCTGCATATACACAACAACAGACATACTGTACAGTCACACACTGCACTGGACACACACACTCACAGACTGCACTAGATACACACACTCCACATAATAATACACAGTCACACACTGGACAGACACTCACTCTTGACACACACAGTCACACACTGCAGTTGACACACACAGTCACACACTGCAGTTGACACACACAGTCACACACTGCAGTTGACACACACAGTCACACACTGCAGTTGACACACACAGTCACACACTGCAGTTGACACACACAGTCACACACTGCAGTTGACACACACAGTCACACACTGCAGTTGACACACACAGTCACACACTGCAGTTGACACACACAGTCACACACTGCAGTTGACACACACAGTCACACACTGCAGTTGACACACACAGTCACACACTGGAGTGGACACACACAGTCACACACTGCAGTTGACACACACAGTCACACACTGCAGTGGACACACAGTCACACACTGCTGTGGACACACAGTCACACACTACAGTGGACACACAGTCACACACTGGAGTGGACACACACAGTCACACACTGCTGTGGACACACAGTCACACACTACAGTGGACACACAGTCACACACTGCAGTGGACACACTGTCACACACTGCAGTGGACACACACAGTCACACACTGCAGTTGACACACACAGTCACACACTGCAGTGGACACACACAGTCACACACTACAGTGGACACACAGTCACACACTGCAGTGGACACACAGTCACACACTGCAGTGGACACACACAGTCACACACTGCAGTTGACACACACAGTCACACACTGCAGTGGACACACAGTCACACACTGCAGTGGACACACTGTCACACACTGCAGTTGACACACACAGTCACACACTGCAGTGGACACACACAGTCACACACTGCAGTGGACACACAGTCACACACTGCTGTGGACACACAGTCACACACTGCTGTGGACACACAGTCACACACTACAGTGGACACACAGTCACACACTGGAGTGGACACACACAGTCACACACTGCTGTGGACACACAGTCACACACTACAGTGGACACACAGTCACACACTGCAGTGGACACACTGTCACACACTGCAGTGGACACACACAGTCACACACTGCAGTTGACACACACAGTCACACACTGCAGTGGACACACACAGTCACACACTGCAGTGGACACACAGTCACACACTGCAGTTGACACACACTGTCACACACTGCAGTTGACACACACAGTCACACACTGCTGTGGACACACAGTCACACACTGCAGTGGACACACAGTCACACACTGCAGTTGACACACACAGTCACACACTGCAGTGGACACACAGTCACACACTGCAGTGGACACACAGATAGACACTGCAGTGGACACACAGTCACACACTGCAGTGAACACACAGTCACACACTGCAGTGGACACACAGTCACACACTGCAGTGGACACACAGTCACACACTGCAGTGGACACACAGATAGAGACTCACTGAGGATGGTGAGTTTGGCTCTCCGGGAGCGCAGGGCAGCCTCCGTGGCCTGGCACTCATACAGGGAGTCATCAGACAGCGCAGCGGCAGAGATCTCCAGGTTGTACTGGCCCACGTCTATCACCCGCAGCACACGGTACCTGGGCCAGGCTAGGACAGAGAGACACAGAGAGAGAGATACTGTACACCTGCAGCACACGGTACCTGGGCCAGGCTAGAACAGAGAGAGAGAGATATTGTACACCTGCAGCACACGATACCTGGGCCAGGCTAGGACAGAGAGACACAGAGAGAGAGATACTGTACACCTGCAGCACACGGTACCTGGGCCAGGCTAGGACAGAGAGACACAGAGAGAGAGATACTGTACACCTGCAGCACACGGTACCTGGGCCAGGCTAGAACAGAGAGAGAGAGATATTGTACACCTGCAGCACACGATACCTGGGCCAGGCTAGGACAGAGAGACACAGAGAGAGAGATACTGTACACCTGCAGCACACGGTACCTGGGCCAGGCTAGGACAGAGAGACACAGAGAGAGAGATACTGTACACCTGCAGCACACGATACCTGGGCCAGGCTAGGACAGAGAGAGACAGAGAGAGAGAGATACTGTACACCTGCAGCACACGATACCTGGGCCAGGCTAGGACAGAGAGACACAGAGAGAGAGATACTGTACACCTGCAGCACACGATACCTGGGCCAGGCTAGGACAGAGAGAGACAGAGTGAGAGAGATACTGTACACCTGCAGCACACGGTACCTGGGCCAGGCTAGAACAGAGAGAGAGAGATACTGTACACCTGCAGAACACGATACCTGGGCCAGCCTAGGACAGAGAGAGACAGAGAGAGAGATACTGTACCCCTGCAGCACACGGTACCTGGGCCAGGAGAGGACAGAGAGAGACAGAGAGAGAGATACTGTACACCTGCAGCACACGGTACCTGGGCCAGGCTAGGACAGAGAGAGACAGAGAGAGAGAGATACTGTACACCTGCAGCACACGATACCTGGGCCAGGCTAGGACAGAGAGACACAGAGAGAGAGATACTGTACACCTGCAGCACACGATACCTGGGCCAGGCTAGGACAGAGAGAGACAAAGTGAGAGAGATACTGTACACCTGCAGCACACGGTACCTGGGCCAGGCTAGAACAGAGAGAGAGAGATACTGTACACCTGCAGAACACGATACCTGGGCCAGCCTAGGACAGAGAGAGACAGAGAGAGAGATACTGTACCCCTGCAGCACACGGTACCTGGGCCAGGAGAGGACAGAGAGAGACAGAGAGAGAGATACTGTACACCTGCAGCACACGGTACCTGGGCCAGGCTAGAACAGAGAGAGAGAGATATTGTACACCTGCAGCACACGATACCTGGGCCAGGCTAGGACAGAGAGACACAGAGAGAGAGATACTGTACACCTGCAGCACACGGTACCTGGGCCAGGCTAGGACAGAGAGACACAGAGAGAGAGATACTGTACACCTGCAGCACACGATACCTGGGCCAGGCTAGGACAGAGAGAGACAGAGAGAGAGAGATACTGTACACCTGCAGCACACGATACCTGGGCCAGGCTAGGACAGAGAGAGAGAGATACTGTACACCTGCAGCACACGATACCTGGGCCAGGCTAGGACAGAGAGAGACAGAGTGAGAGAGATACTGTACACCTGCAGCACACGGTACCTGGGCCAGGCTAGAACAGAGAGAGAGAGATACTGTACACCTGCAGAACACGATACCTGGGCCAGGCTAGGACAGAGAGAGACAGAGAGAGATACTGTACACCTGCAGCACACGGTACCTGGGCCAGGAGAGGACAGAGAGAGACAGAGAGAGATACTGTACACCTGCAGCACACGGTACCTGGGCCAGGCTAGGACTGTACCCCTGCAGCACACGGTACCTGGGCCAGGAGAGGACAGAGAGAGACAGAGAGAGAGATACTGTACACCTGCAGCACACGGTACCTGGGCCAGGCTAGGACAGAGAGAGAGAGATACTGTACACCTGCAGAACACGATACCTGGGCCAGGCTAGGACAGAGAGAGACAGAGAGAGAGAGATACTGTACCCCTGCAGCACACGGTACCTGGGCCAGGAGAGGACAGAGAGAGACAGAGAGAGAGATACTGTACACCTGCAGCACACGGTACCTGGGTCACACTGAGACGTAGAAAATAAATACATTTAAATGAAGATCTATGAAGATAGCAGCACATTATACATCTGAGAAAACGAACACACATTTCCATTCACATAGAGAAACAGTCTCTCATAACATCATATACAAGGGCCATTCCAAACACTAGATGGCAGACCACAAGTCTGGAAGCACCCTTGAATTATGACATCATCGATTTGGATTCCAAAGGGGACAAAAGTATTGGTCTAGATTACATCATCTCTGCCTGCCTCTACCTACCAGCAGCATAGCAACCATCAGAACCAGCAGCATAGCAACCATCAGAGAGGTGAACGCCAAGGAGCACAATTCATGTATATGTGTGTGTGTATGTGTATGCGGACATCCTTGCGAGCGTATGTGTGTACTCGTGTGTGTGTGTGTGTGTGTGTGTGTGTGTGTGTGTGTGTGTGTGTGTGTGTGTGTGTGTGTGTGTGTGTGTGTGTGCTCTCACCCTTGAGGCCCTCTCCGATGCCCAGTGCTAGTCCATCCTTGGTCCACTGTACGATGCCGCTGTAGTTGAAGACGACACAGGACAGAACCACCCGCCCCCCCAGAACAACAGACTGGTCTGCTGGCTCCTGAGAGAACCTCACAGTCCACACTGTCACAGAGACAAAGATAAAGACATGGTTAAGCATGTGAGTATGTGTGTGTGTTCATGAGAGATAGCATGACAAATGATCTTTACTCTACACAAATGTGTAAACACACTAACATATACGGTAGCCCCATTGGGCTCCCGACTGGTGTAGCGGTCTAAGGCACTGCATCTCAGTGCAAGAGGCGTCACTACAGACCCTGGTTCGATTCCAATCTGTATCACAACCGGCCATGATTGGGAGTCCCATAGGGCCGCTCACTATTGACCCAGCATCATCCGGGTTAGGCAGTCATTGTAAATAAGAATTTGTTCTTAACTGACTTGCCGAATTAAATGTTTTAATTTTTTTAAATACAGTGACATAAGGAACATACTGTACCAGCAGGAGGAGAAACAAAGTATTAACAGCCATGTTTTCACATGTTTGCATCATCAGGTAATTTGACATTTTTTGCAGGTGGTTCATTAATTAAAACAAATAAAATGAAAAATGTATCTCAAATCACACTCTCTCTCTCTTTCTCCCCTCTCTCTCTCTCTCTTTCTTTCACTTTCTCGATCAATCTCTCTATTTCTTTCTCTCTATTTCTCTCTGTCTCTCTCTCTCTCAATTAAATGGCTTTATTGGCATGGGAAACATATGTTAACACACTTGCCAAGCAAGTGAAAAAGATAATAAAGAAAAATGAAATAAACAATAAAAAATGAACAGTAAACATTACACTCACAGAAGTTTCAAAGGAATAGAGACATCTCTCTCTCTCACACACACATACTCTCTCTCTCACTCTCTCTCTCACTCACACACACATACACTCTCTCTCTCACTCTCTCTCTGTTAGTCTTCCATTGGGCTGTTCTTTTCTTGGATCATTGATAAAACAACCCTATTCGCTAATTAAGGCAAAACTCGTTAATAAAAATAATAAAATGTTCTTTAGGAGAAAACATGTCTGGGGATTGCATCACAAAGGAAGAAAGAAGAGGACTCCAGAATCAACACTGCCTGCGTCCTAAATGGCACCTTGTTCCATAGTGCACTACTTTTGACCACACCATTGGGTTCTGGTCAAAAGTAGTGTACTATAAAGGATATAGGTTCCCAATTGGGACGTACATAGCCATTGTTCGTGTCTAGTGTCATGTTGTTTGTGTTGAGGGCTCCTTTCAAACAAGGACTTTTCACTGAGCTGACACTGCTACACGCTGTGATGTTTCAAGAGTGTTCAACATCAAAGGTCATGATGGTGATGGTGATGGTCATGATGGTGGTAATGGTGGTGGTAATGGTGATGATGGTGATGATGGTGGTAATGATGGTGATGGTGATGATGGTGGTGATGATGATGATGATGATGGTGGTAATGATGGTAATGATGGTGATGATGATGATGGTGGTAATGATGGTGATGGTGATGGTGATGATGATGGTGATGGTGGTAATGATGGTAATGATGGTGATGATGATGATGGTGGTAATGAAGGTGATGGTGGTGGTAATGATGGTGATGATGGTGGTAATGAAGGTGATGATGGTGATGATGGTGGTAATGAAGGTGATGATGATGATGGTGGTAATGAAGGTGATGGTGATGATGGTGGTAATGAAGGTGATGATGATGATGGTGGTAATGAAGGTGATGGTGATGATGGTGGTGATGATGGTGATAATGAAGGTGATGATGATGATGGTGGTAATGAAGGTGATGGTGTTGATGGTGGTAATGAAGGTGACGGTGATGATGGTGGTAATGAAGGTGGCGGTGATGATGGTGGTAATGATGGTGGTGATGATGGTGATAATGAAGGTGATGATGATGATGGTGGTAATGAAGATGATGGTGGTGATGATGGTGGTGATGATGGTGATAATGAAGGTGATGATGATGATGGTGGTAATGAAGGTGATGGTGATGATGGTGGTAATGAAGGTGATGATGGTGGTGATGATGGTGATGATGGTGGTAATGAAGGTGATGATGATGGTGGTGGTAATGAAGGTGATGATGATGATGGTGATAATGAAGGTGATGGTGATGATGGTGGTAATGAAGGTGATGGTGATGATGGTTGTAATGACGGTGATGATGGTGGTGATGATGGTGGTAATGAAGGTGATGGTGATGATGGTGGTAATGAAGGTGATGATGGTGGTAATGAAGGTGATGGTGATGATGGTGGTAATGAAGGTGATGATGGTGGTAATGAAGGTGATGGTGATGATGGTGATAATGATGGTGATGATGATAATGTTGCTGATGGAGACGATAACATCAATGACGATGGTGACAATGGCGGTCATACACAGAACATTAGTGCTTCTACTTTTAAAGGTAATGTATGGTTGAGCTGACATGCACAGTGTTGATCATGAATGCAATCTCCACAAACGTTTGTGGCAGCTGGCAATATTTTGCGATTCTGTGTGACCCTCTGTGTTTAGGAACTCTCTTTCCCATAATGCACTGCTGAGCAAGAGAGAGAGAGAGAGAGAGAGAGAGAGAGAGAGAGAGAGAGGCCTGTCAGCCTGGAGCTGAGACTCAGAGAAAGAAGGAGATAACCACACTGACAGAGAACAGAGATTTAATTAACCCTGGGGGATCCCCCTCTCGCCCTCTTTCCCTCCCTGTCTCTCTATCTCCCCCCCCCTCTTTTTCTCCCTGTATCTCTACCCCCCCTCCCTTCTCTCCATGTCTCTCTATCACTCTGTCTCTCGTGCCTTCGTTCTATGGTTCCATGTCTTTGGGGCAGTAGTAGGTAGCGTTGGTTGTCTGCTCTATGGCCTTGTCCTGGTCCTCTCTCTCTCCATGATTATAACACAGCGGTAGAAATGAGTTAACTACAGAACGTTCACTGATATTTGCTTAAATAAACAACAACTCTGTCCATCTGATCAGAAAAACTAGATAGGTGGACATGGATTGTGTGGGACGATACATACAGTACAACATCTCCCGATACATTACTGCTCACAGTAAATATTATAAGTACCACAATGTATTCACATTCCTCTTCCTACAGCATGTAAAGAAACTAACCCTAAACCCTGCTGCCCCTCTCCCAACCCCCTCCCAACCCTCTCCCAACCCCCTCCCAACCCTCTCCCAACCCCCTCCCAACCCCCTCCCAACCCTCTCCCAACCCTCTCCCAACCCTCTCCCAATCCCCTCCCAACCCCCTCCAAACCCTCTCCCAATCCCCTCCCAACCCCCTCCCAATCCCCTCCCAACCCTCTCCCAAACCTCTCCCAATCCCCCATGCAGACTGACCCTGTCCTCATATTCACACTCTGTCTTCAGGCTACTCCTTGTTCCAATTACACCAACTAAATCACTGTGTCAAACTGTGTATACTGACTGTCTTTATGTGTGTGTGTGTGTGTGTGTGTGTGTGTGTGTGTGTGTGCGTGCGTGCGTGCGTGCGTGCACGGACGACGCTGAGCCAATTGTGTGCCGCCCTATGGGACTCCCAATCGATAGATAGATAGATAGATAGATAGATAGATAGATAGATAGATAGATAGATAGATAGATAGATAGATAGATAGATAGATAGATAGATAGATAGATAGATAGATAGATAGATAGACTTCTTTTTGAAGTGGTTCAGAAAATAAATAAATATCAAGCTTAAGTTAGACTACACAGTACACCATCTACACAATAGACATCTACACAGTAGACCATCTACACAGTAGACCATCTACACAGTAGACCATCTACACAGTACACCATCTACACAGTAGACCATCTACACAGTACACCATCTACACAGTACACCATCTACACAGTAGACCATCTACACAGTAGACCATCTACACAGTACACCATCTACACAGTAGACCATCTACACAGTACACCATCTACACAGTACACCATCTACACAGTAGACCATCTACACAGTAGACCATCTACACAGTAGACCATCTACACAGTACACCATCTACACAGTAGACCATCTACACAGTAGACCATCTACACAGTAGACCATGTACACAGTAGACCATCTACACAGTACACCATCTACACAGTACACCATCTACACAGTACACCATCTACACAGTAGACCATCTACACAGTAGACCATCTACACAGTACACCATCTACACAGTAGACCATCTACACAGTAGACCATGTACACAGTACACCATCTACACAGTAGACCATCTACACAGTAGACCATCTACACAGTAGACCATGTACACAGTAGACCATCTACACAGTAGACCATCTACACAGTACACCATCTACACAGTACACCATCTACACAGTACACCATCTACACAGTAGACCATCTACACAGTACACCATCTACACAGTAGACCATCTACACAGTAGACCATCTACACAGTACACCATCTACACAGTAGACCATCTACACAGTACACCATCTACACAGTACACCATCTACACAGTAGACCATCTACACAGTAGACCATCTACACAGTAGACCATCTACACAGTACACCATCTACACAGTAGACCATCTACACAGTAGACCATCTACACAGTAGACCATGTACACAGTAGACCATCTACACAGTACACCATCTACACAGTACACCATCTACACAGTAGACCATCTACACAGTAGACCATCTACACAGTACACCATCTACACAGTAGACCATCTACACAGTACACCATCTACACAGTACACCATCTACACAGTAGACCATCTACACAGTAGACCATCTACACAGTACACCATCTACACAGTAGACCATCTACACAGTAGACCATCTACACAGTAGACCATCTACACAGTACACCATCTACACAGTAGACCATCTACACAGTAGACCATCTACACAGTAGACCATCTACACAGTACACCATCTACACAGTAGACCATCTACACAGTAGACCATCTACACAGTAGACCATCTACACAGTAGAC